>NC_050581.1:85035476-85142976 GCF_011100635.1 Trichosurus vulpecula
CCTGAAGCTCTAGACTTCTTTTCTTCATTATTACCCAGGAACCTCATTCTGGAAGATCACTCCACCCTGTGGTCTGTCCTTCCTTCCTTCCTTCCTTCCTTCCTTCCTTCCTTCCTTCCTTCCTTCCTTCCTTTCTTCCTTCCTTCCTACCTTTCTTCCTTCCTTCCTCCCTCCCCTCCTTTCTTCCTTCCTTCCTTCCTTTCTTTTTCTTTCTTTCATTCCTTCCTTTCCCTTTCTTGCTCTTTTTACCTCTCTCTCCATCCGTCTCTCTCTCTCTCTCTCTCTCTCTCTCTCTCTCTCTCTCTTTCTCTGTCTCTGTCTGTCTCTGTCTGTCTCTCTGTCTGTCTCTCTCTGACTCCTTCCCTATTGCCTACACACATATATGTCTACCTCATCCTTAGAAAATCCTAATTTGAGTCAACCCAATCCACCAGTTCTATCTCTCCTCTTCTTTGAAACTAAACTCCTTGAGAAGGACATTTATACTAGGTACTTTCACTTCCTATCCCCTCACTTTCATCTAAATGCTCTGCAGTCTTGATTTCCAACCTCATCATTTAAATGAAACCATTCTCTCCACAGTTACCAATAATCTCTTTAACTGCTAAATCTAATGGATTTTTTCTTAGTTCTCATCTTTCATGACTTCTCTGTGGCCTTGACAGAGTCAATCACTCTCACCTCCTGGATGATCTCTTCTTTCTCTAGGTTTTCATGACCTTGCTCTCCTGGTTCTCCTCCAACCTGTCTGACCTCTGCTCTGTCTCATTAAATGGATCTTCACTCAGCTCATGCCATTAACCACAAGTGTCCTCAAAGCTCTGTCCTGAAGTGTCTTCATAATACCTGGAAATCAGCCAAACCTCCAAAGCAGTGTGCAGGGATTTACTGATTTATTCTGAGATGCTAAGGGCTTCCATTTACTAAAGACCAACTTAATCATGAGGCTCTAGTCTAAACCAGAAAAGTCCAAATGGCAATGAAGAATTACCAAATGGTACAGCAAAATAGGCAATCCTAGTTTGCCATATGGTACTCCCTTTAGCTTCCCTTAGAATCTTTTCAATTAGTAAAGAGGCCTTTTCTGAAGTCTTTGCTTGGTGACTCAGACTTTGTAGCTATACTACTGAGTCTGGCTGTTAAAAGGGATAAAATACTGCACTGTGAATAAAACGTGCTTTTAAATTCAGATCTGGAAAGGAATCATGTAAAAGGTGCAATTTAATTAAAATAAAGTGTAAGCTGAGTGTTCTTGGTGTTGATAATAACTTTTACTGGAAGAGTACTTCTTAATTTTTCCAAAACACATTGGTATTTATCATCTCATTTTGTCCTCAAAACAAATTCTGGAGGTAGTTGGAGGTTAAGTGGTGTTATTTGGAGATGAGAAGACTGAGGCACAGAGTGATTTTTTTTCTCAAGGTCATAAGTGGAATTAATAAAAAAACCAGGACTTGAACTCAGATCTCCTTACTTTCAGCCCACAGCCTTTGCAACAGACCAACAGAATATGATTTGTAGGTTCATATCTTGTTAGAGATGAAAGAGACCTTTGAGACCATCAGGTTCAACCCTCTAGTTGCAGATGAAGAATCTGAGGCCAACTATTAGTGGCAGAATCAAAAGATCAACCCCAGCATTTCCAGGATTGAAGCTTGCTTGTTCTCCCTGGAGCAAAATCTTTCAGGTTATTTCGTTAACTTTCACGCTATGGAGAATGCCCTAAGGTCTCAGCCAAGGATGTGATGGAGTCAATATGTGGCCTTTCTAGAGGATGTATGGAATTACACAAAGAAAAATGTCCCAGCCTTTACTCTGAACCTCTTCATGTTTGAGGGAGTCATGGAAGCTATAGGAGGCACTACTCTCCCTGCAGTGCCTTCTGAGTTCAGGCTCCATGTTGGAATAAAATGAGGCATTCGGGAATAATGTAGATTTACTTTTTGAACAAAGTAGGTTTACTTTGTCCAGTCATCGCAAGGATACGATGGCAGTCTGATTTTCCAGATTCAGCCCTTCTCTTCTCCATCTGGAAATTTATCTGGTCAGTACATCTTTAAGGTATGATAAATTTCATGGCCTTGAGCACCAACAAAGTCTGAGAGGCACTGACTACATGTAGCTAGGACCTTTTATGTTCTCAGTCCAGGAAGCTTCCTTAAGGAAGCTGGGGCCAATCAGCTTGCATTGGGACAGGGTGGGGCAGGCAAGAAAGCCAGGAAACTCACAGATTCTGGGTCAGGAAAATGCTGTTTCTTTCACAGCTGCCCATTGATCTGGGTTTGGGAGCTTCAGAAAGAGACTACATAAAGACTTGACTACCTTATAGCTGTAGCTTCAGCTTGGATTAACTCAGAGGGGAAAAAAATGATAACATTGGTCAGTCAACAAGCATGATTAAATAATCATAGCTAATATTTATATAATACTTACCATGTGCTAGGCATTATGTTAAATACTTCACAATCATTATCTATTTTGGTCCTCATAATAACCCTGGAAGTTAGGTGCCATTCATGTATAATCAAAATCAAAGTGCTTGCCTTCTCAAGGAAGGGGGAAGAGTGAGAGGGTGGGAGAGATTTGGGAACTCAAAGTTAAAAAAATTATTGTTTAAAAAATCATTACATGTGATAGGGAAATATTCAATGAAATAAAAATAATTTTTAAAAAAGAAGCTATGTGCTACTATCACATTTTACTGATAAGGAAGCTGAGGTATTTGGAGGGTCACACAGCTAGTAAGTGTCTGAGCTAGATTTGAACTCCGGTCTTCCTAACTCCAGACCAGTGCTCTATTCCATCTAGCTACCCCAAGAATTTACTTTGTGCCAGGCACTATGATAAATGTTAGGAATACGAAGAAAGGCAAAAACCAGTCCCTGCCTTTAAGAAGCTTACATTCTTTTTTTTTACACTTCATGGTATTTTATTTTTTCCAGTTACATGTAAAGATAGTTTTCAACATTCACTTTATAAGATTTTGAGTTCCAGATTTTTTTCTCCCCCCCATCTTTCCTCTCCCCTCCTCAAGATGGCAAGCAATCTGATATAGGTTATATATGTACAATCATATTAAATATATTTCCACATTAGTCATGTTATGAAAGAAGAATCACAAGAAAGAAAAAACCAAAAAAAGTGAAAATAGTGTGAAGAAGTTTGTGTTCTAATAGGGGAAGCAGCATGTAAATAACTAGGTACATGCAATATACATACAAATTGTTGACAAATAATCAGAGTAGAAGAGGCTAGCAGCCAGGCTATCTGGTGGGACTGGTAAAAGCTTCCTGTGGAAAGTGGGAATTGAGCTAAGTCTTGAAGGAAGTAAGAAAAACTAAGAGGTAAAGGTAAGGAAGTTTTTATTTAATCCTAGAGATAATAGGGGGCTACTGGAGCTACTTTAGCAGGGAGTGAGATGACCAGACTAAGCTTTCGGAAAATCATCTTAGCAGCTGAGTAGAGGATGTATTGGAGTGGGGAAAGCCTGGAGGCAGAGAGTCCAAACGAAAGGTTATTGCAATAGTCCAGGTGAGATATGATGAGGGCCTGAACTTAGGATAGAGTACATAGGGTGTATGTAAAAATGTGAAGGTAGAAAAAACAAAAACAAGAATATTTGGCAATAAATTGGACATGTGGGATGAGTAAGAGTGAAGAATATGGGATTATACCAAGGTTGTAAGCCTGGGTGACTATGAAGATCAAGGTGCCCTCATCAGTAATAGGGAAGGAAGGCAGAACCAAGATAGTGGAGTAGGAGGAAGTACAGCAAACTCCTCCTTTCTCCTCTCATCCCACCAAAAATCTTTCAAACATCTAGACAATGTACCAAACCAAATACTAATTGGGAAATCTAAGAAAAGAAATCACAATGAGTAATTTTTCCAGTCCAGGTCAGCATAGGAGACAGATAGAGTGGTCTATCATTCTGAACCAGTAGAACTTTCCAGCTATGTGATGGTGATTGAAACCAGCAGGGATCTAGTGGAACTCCAAATGGGGGCAAGCTCAAATGTATGTTGCTCAGACCCAAACCTAGGTCAGGAACTTGTGAATCTAAGACCAGGGGCTCAGTAATCAAATTTTGCCCTGGATCAGATCATGCTGAGAGTATTGAAAGCTTAAAGGTCCCCAGCACAAACTGTCTCTGAGATCCTGGAATAGCATAACATTCAATACCCCATGAAAGCATCAGGACCAGCCCAGGTCTTCCCTTCAGAAGTGTGGAGAGCTTAGCCCTAACATAAAGTGTGAAATTAAGAAGTAAGCTAGAAGAATGATCAAACAAAAAAATAATATGACCATAAAAACTATTCTGGTGACAGGGATGCTCAAGACACAAACCCAGGAGAAGAGAAAGACCTCGAAATATCTACAAGCAAAACCTCAAAGAAACCACCATTGGATGTAAGTTCACCTAGAACTCCTAAAAGAAATAAGAGTTGGTTTTTAAGGAGTTTATTTTTTAATAAATAAAATGAGGGTGCTAGAGGAAAAAATAAGAAAAAAATGAGAGCTATGGAAGAAAAAATTGGAAAGAGAATTAGGAACTTAGTACAAGAGGTACAAAACATTGCCCAAGCAACAAACTGAAAATTAGAATGGACCAAATGGAAACCAATGACAATATCTATTAAAACAAATCCAAGCAACCAAAAAGAAAAGAAAATGGAAGATATCTCATTGCAAAAACAAAACAAAACAAAAACTCTAACCTGGAAAACAGATCAAGGAGAGATACTTTAAGAATCATTGGACTGTCTGAGAGTAATGACCAAAACAACAGTCTACATCTCATATTTCAAGAAATCTTAAAAGAAAACTACTTAGAAAACACCAAAGACAACAGAGAAGGTTACTGGGAAAAGCTGCTGGGGATAGAGTTTAAGAAGGAGTTTGAGGTTTGGCCACCTCCCTGGGGGCAGAGGAGGTGGGGCAGCTACAGAACTACAGCTGCAGTTGCTTCCGGCCCCAGGCGCACCTGGTAGGAGGAATTAAGTGGCAAATCAGAGCAGGAGTGAAGAGTCTGCTGAAGATCTAAGTCCAGTCTGGGTTGGGGGTTCTTGGGGAAGGAGGAGTGCTGGTATGGCAGAGCTGGCGCATCCCCCCAGGCTTGGAACATAGTTCTCTTAACTCTACAAGCAGTCATACCCCGCTGAAAAACTCAAGGGTCAAGTTAGTTGGCTGGGAATATGGCCAGGCAGCGAAAACGCACCCAGATTCAGTCTCAGACTCTGGAATCTTTCTTTGGTGACAAAGAAGACCAAAACATACAGACAGAAGAGGTCAACAAAGTCAAAGAGCTTACAACAAAAGCCTCCAAGAAAAACATGAACTGGTCTCAGGCCATAGAAGAGCTCAAAAAGGATTTGGAAAAGCAGGTTAGAGAAGTAGAGGAAAAATTGGGAAGAGAAATGAGAAGGATGCGAGAAAACCATGAAAAACAAGTCAATGACTTGCTAAAGGAGATCCAAAAAAATACTGAAAAATATACTGAATAAAACAACACCTTAAAAAATAGACTAACTCAAATGGCAAAAGAGCTCCAAAAAGCCAATGAGGAGAAGAATGCCTTGAAAGGCAGAATTAGCTAAATGGAAAAGGAGGTCCAAAAGACCACTGAAGAAAATACTACCTGAAAAATTAGACTGGAGCAAGTGGAAGCTAGTGACTTTATGAGAAATCAACATATTCTAAAACAGAACCAAAGGAATGAAAAAATGGAAGACAATGTGAACTATCTCATTGGAAAAACCACTGACCTGGAAAATAGATCCAAGAGAGATAATTTAAAAATTATTGGACTACCTGAAAGCCATGATCAAAAAAAGAGCCTAGATATCATCTTTCAAGAAATTATCAAGGAGAACTGCCCTGATATTCTAGAACCACAGGGCAAAATAGAAGTTGAAAGAATCCATCGATTGCCTCCTCCAATAGATCTCAAAAAGTAATCTCCTGGGAATATTGTCGCCAAATTCCAGAGCTCTCAGATCAAGGAGAAAATACTGCAAGCAGCCAGAAAGAAACAATTTGAGTATTGTGGAAACACAAACAAAATAATCCAAGATCTAGCAGCTTCTGCATTAAGAGATCGAAGGGATTGGAATACAATATTCCAGAGGTCAATGGAGCTAGGATTAAAACCTAGAATCACCTACCCAGCAAAACTGAGTATCATCCTCCAAGGCAAATATGGATTTTTAATAAAATAGAGGACTTTCAAGCTTTCTCAGTGAAAAGACCAGAGCTGAATAGAAAATTTGACTTTCAAACACAAGAATCAAGAGAAGCATGAAAAGGTAATCAAGAAAAGAACAAGAAAAAGAAATTGCAAGGGACTTACTAAAGTTGAACTGTTTTGTTTACATTCCTACATGGAAAGATGATGTGTATAATTCTGTATAATTCATGAGACCTCAGTATTAGGGTAGCTGAAGGGAATATGCATATTATATATATGCACATATACATATACATATATATATATATATATAGTGAGAGAGAGAGAGAGAGAGAGAGAGCAGGCACAGGGTGAGTTGAAGATGAAGGGAAGATATCTAAAAGAAATAAAATCAAACTAAGGGATGAGAGAGGAACATACTGAGAGAGGGAGATAGGGAGAGAGAGAATGGGGTAAATTATCTCGCATAAAAGTGGCAAGAAAAAGCAGTTCTGTAGGAAGAGAAGAGAAGGCAGGTGAGGGAGGAATGAGTGAATCTTACTCTCATCAAATTTGGCCTGAGGAGGGAGTACCATACACACTTAATTAGGTATCTTACCCCACAGGAAAGAAGGAGGAAGAAGATAAAAAAAGGGGGATGATAGAAGGGAGGGCAGGTGGGGGTGGAGGTAATCAAAAACAAACACTTTCGAAAGGGGACAGAGCCAAGGGAGAAAATTCAATAAAGGGGATAGGTTAGGAAGGAGCAAAATATAGTTAGTCTTTCAACATGAGTATTGTGGAAGGGTTATACATAATGATACACATGTGGCCTATGTTGAATTGCTTGACTTCTTAGGGAGGGTGGGTGGGAAGGGAAGAGGGGAGAGAATTTGGAACTCAAAGTTTTAAAAACAGATGTTCAAAAACAAAAAAAAAAGTTTTTGCATGCAACTAGAAAATAAGATACACAGGCAATGGTGTGTAAAAATTTATCTTGCCCTACAAGAAAGGAAGGGAAAAGGGGATGGGAGGGGAGTGGGGTGACAGCAGGGAGGGCTGACTGGGGAACAGGGCAACCAGAATATATGCCATCTTGGAGTGGGGGGGAGGGTAGAAATGGGGAGAAAATTTGTAATTCAAACTCTTATGAAAATCAATGCTGAAAACTAAATAAATTTAAAAAAAGAAAAAAAAAGAAAACTACTTAGATCTCTTAGAACTAGCAAAGTGGAAATAGAGTCAACTGCTCACCTCCTGAAAGAAACCCTAAAAAGAAAATTGCCAGGAATATTATAGCCAAATTCCAAATCTTTTAGGTCAAAGAAAAACTACTAAAAACAGCCAGAAAGAAAAAAAAAATTCAAGCATTGAGAAGCCACAGCCAAAATCACACAGGATTTAATAGTCACAACTATGAAGAAACAGAGAGCTTGGAATTTGATATTCCAAAAAGCAAAGGATATACACATACATACATATGTACATACTTACATACATATACATACATATATATACATATACATATGTGTATATATATGTGTGTGTGTGTGTGTGTGTGTGTGTGTGTGTGTGTGTGTGTGTATATATGAAGAGAGAGAGAGAGAGAGAGGCAAGAAAAACTTACCCAACAAAACTGAGTATAATCCTACAGGAGAAAAAAAATGGACTTTTCATAAAAAACAGATGAATTATAAACACTCCTGATTGAAAAATCAGTGCTGCATAGAAACTTTGAAGTGCAAACACAGTAATAAAGACCTTTGGAAGACTGGAGCAAGGAGGGGTTCAGAGTAGGGAAGTTAAGGAGATATTGTTTTGCATATGCTGAGTCTGAGATGCCTCTGAGACATTCAGTTTAACATATCCAAAAGGCAATTAATAATGCATGGGTAAAGCTCAGGAGAGAGGTTAAAACTGGTTACATAGATCTGTAGAATTGTCTACACAGAATAAGAATCAAATCCATGAAAACAGTGAAATAGTATAGTATGAAAGGAGCAGAGAGCCCAAGACAGAGCCTTAGAGGGTCACTCTGGATTAGTGGGCATGACTCGCATGAAGAACCATTATATAAAACTGAAGAAGTTCGGTCTGACAGATAGGAAGAGAACCAGGAGAGGAGAGATGATTCAAGAAGAAAAAGTGATCAAAAATAACATTAGAGTCCATCATCAAAAGTGCCATTTAGGGGAAAGAATCCTGATACAAAATCCTAGTGTCCAAGGAAAGCACAAGGTAGTAGACCAGTGGGAAGCCACCCTATACCAAGTAGTTGAAAGACTGGGTTAATCTGCAAGTCTACAACAGAGCCCTAGAAAATGAGCAGAAACTTACAAATATGATATACGACAGCTACCATATTGCCCATAGGGGAGTTAGTTGTTCGCTTGGTAAACAGGAGGAAAGAAGCAATGAAAAGCATAAGGGGTCTACAAGATCAAGCCTGTGAAATGGACAGTTGATGCCAAATACTGGCCCATATGGGGAAGATCTTAATTACCCTCTGGATGAAGAAGAATTTATATTTACCTTCCTAAGTGCTGGAGAAGTATACGAATAACTGGGCCTGAGGATACTGCCTGACCCATAGTGGATGTAGGATGCTTATATGTATGAAGGCAGATCACTGCAGAAATGCTTGGACTAGCCAGTCAGTGATTAGAATGATAACTAGCACGTGATATTCCTGGGAGTAATGCTCCAGAAAGTACCCACTGATGTAGTATCTATAAAGTTGGTATGGTTTGTATGAAGCTCCAACATGTGATACTTTGTGATATCTGTGTGTATATGTATGCAGATATATATACACACACATAAATACATGTGGGTGATCCATATATCAGATCAGGATGGAGTAGTGGTAGAGTAGTAGTAGTAGTAGCAGAGTGCTAGACTTGGAGACAAGAAGGCCTGAGCTCAAATTCAACCTCAGATACTTACTGGCTGTGTGACCCTGGACAAGTCATTTAACCCTGTTTGCCTCAATTTTCTCATCTGTAAGATGAGCTGGAGAAGGAAATGGCAAACTACTCCGGTAGGATTTAAAACCATGTTCTCTGGTTTACCAATCCACTCTTATTTCCACTCCACAGGACTAGCTTCTAGGTCAAGAGGGTTCTAGTCAGGTTGGGAGGTATCCAGGCCCAGCAGTACCCATTGTCCCCCAGGCAATCTGGGTTTGTACCACTGCTAACACAGTTCCTGCTCATTAATGAGAGGGCCTGAGGAGCTGTATGTCTAGTGCTTGGTTAGACTTCCTTTGTATAGAATGCATTACTGTGATGCAAATACAGAAAAGTCTGACTCTCACAAAGTTTTAGGGGGGAATGATTAAGGATTTTTGCCTTGTTCCACCTATTCTTCCTCTTCTCCCCTCCTTTGCCCCTTTCTTTTTCTTCTGAAGAGATTCCAATCACTGTAAAACATATTTCCATATTAGTCATTTTGTGGAAGAAAACAGGAACTGAAAAGGAAAAGAAAAGAAAAAGAAAGGAAGAAAGAAGGAGAGAAAGTGAAAACATAATGTTTTCTAGTCTGTGTTCAAACTCCATCAGTTCTTTCTCTGGAGGTGGATGGCATTTTTTTCATCATGAGTCCTTTGGGATTGTCTTGGATTTTACCATATGGTTTAATGAAAAAATACATTCATTTTTAAACATCAGCAGTGTGTGACTGGGGGCAATCTCTAGCCATCCTGATCTATATCTTGCCACTGGATTCAGGTGGCTCTGGGGGAGAAAGTGAGGCTGGTGATTTTGCACAGCTCTCCCTCACTTAAATCCAATTCAGTTGCAAGTCATGGCATCACCTTCTCGATGTCATGGTCCCCTTCAAGAAAGAAGGACAACCTAGCTAAGCTAAACTGTGTTCACAAGGTATAAGCTGGGCACATTTCCACATTTCCAGGCCACAAGAGTGCAAACTGCTCCAGTTAACCTACTAGTAGACAAAGCAAACAGTCAATAACCTTCAGGAAGAGGCTAGCCCCAGGCCTAGTGGAGGGCAGTTTGGTAGCCTTCTTTGTAATGGGAGAAAAAAAATTCAGGGTTCACAGCCTTACTGTATGTATATGAGTCATTTGCTGTGATCTGAGTCACAGGTGGGGCAGTGGATAGAGCACCAGGCCAGGAGTCAGAAAGACTCACCTTCCTTCGTTCAAATTCAGTCTCAGACACTTATTAGCTGTGTGACCCTGGGCAAGTCACTTAATCCTGTTTGCCTCAGTTTCCTTATCTGTAAAATGAGCTGGAGAAGGAAATGGCAAACTACTCTAGGACACAACTGAAAAATGACTGAACCCAAGTCACTTAAACCCTTCTGTGTCTCAGTAGCTGCTTTTCTGCAGTAAAAGCATAGGCATAGCCCCACCATTTATTTTGTTTTTTTTTCAGTGGTGTGTGACTCTTTGTGACCCTGTGGACCACAACATGCCAATGCTGTCCGTGTGGGTTTCTTGGCAAAGATACTGGAGTGGTTTGCCACTTCCTTCTCCAATGGGTTAAGGCAAACAGAGGTTAAGTGACTTGCCCAGGGTCATACAGCTAGTAAGTGCCTGAGGCTGAATTTGAACTCAGATCTTCCTGGCTCTAGGCCCGGTGCTCTATCCACTGAGCCACTTAATTACCTCATCATATATTTGGTCCTTCCTTAACTCTGACAAGCGACATAATATAGTGGATAAGAGAGCTGTACTCAAAGTAGGGAAAACCTAGGTTCAAGTCCCCCCTTTCCCCTTGGTTCTGTGATCCTGGGCAAATCACTTGGCCTCTCAATGCCCCAGGCAAATTTTTGACTATAAGTTGCAGAATATGTGTTGACCTTCACTGGTGTTGACTGGTAGAGGGAGTTTTATTACCTTGATTGAAATGTATATAAGTTTACTTTCTGAGTAGTGATAATCAGTCTGTTGAGGGAGACTATGTTTTAGAAGCCATCATTCAGTCTGCAGCATGTACTTTGAGCCCACCTTTTGGCTTATGTATTTCCTGATATCCAGCATGTAGCAGTTCATCCCTTACCTGTTAGCCAGGTAGCAGTCCATCCCCCTCATTTCTAATCTTATTTCTTTATGATGCTGCAATTGGGGAGGAGAAGAAAGGCAACAACCCATCGCCTTTTGATGACATGGGCCCATCAGAATTGTCTTGAACTTAGTAGGAAAAGTCATCAATAAAAGTGGCATTCATTTTGAATCCTGTGCTGATTTTGAGTGATCAGTCAATCAATGTATTTCTATTACCTTGATGTATTTTTAATAAATTCTTTTTAATTTCTTTTCCTGAGTTTTGCCTGGAAGCCCAAACAAAGAGGCTTCTTTTTAACACCTTGAAGTTCCCTATACCAATAATGATAGGATTAGTTCCTAATCTAATTTAGAGATTTTATCAATAAAAGATACCCAGTTTCATGGGAGAAAACTAGAAAGTTCAAAGTCTCAGGGTTCCATTAAGTTCTTAACCTTTTTTGTGTCATGGACCCCTCTGGCAATATGGTGGTCTATGACCCCTCATTAGAAAGATAATTTTAAATAATTGAAAGAAATGCTGAATTTCAGTTAGAGGTTAATGAAAGTAACAATGTAATTTTTTCCCCATTCAAATGTTAAAGACCACCTGACACCAATTCATGAATCTCTTGGGGATCTGTGCATCTCTATTTAAGAACCCCTGCTATTGATGGGTTGGAGCCAAGATAGCAGAGAAAAGGCAGAGAGACTCACCTAAGCTCTCTTTAATTCCCCTTCAAACAACTTTAAATAACCTTGGAATGAATTCTAAAGGAGACATAAAAAATACTGAAGAAAACAACACCCTAAAAAATAGAATAGGTCAAATGGTAAAAGAGACAGAAAAATCCACTAAAGAGAAGAATTACTTAAAAACAGATTTGGCCAAATAGAGAAAGATATACAAAATTTCACTGCAGAGAACACCTTAAAAAGTAGAATTGACCAAATGGAAAAGGAGGTACAAAAGCTCACTAAAGAAAATAATTCCTTAAAAATTAGAACTGGGCAAGAGAAAGCTAATGACTTTGTGAGACATCAAGAAACAATAAAACAATATCAAAAGAATAGAAAAAATAGAAGAAAATGGGAAATATCTCATTGGAAAAAGACAACCGACCTAGAAAATAGATCCAGGAGAAATAATTTAAAAATTATTGGACTACCTGAAAGCCATGATAAAGAAAAGAGGCTAAATATCCTTTATCAAGGAATTATCAAAGAAAACTGCCCTGATATTCTAGAACCAGAGGGTAAAATAGAAATGGAAAGAATTCAGCAATCACCTCCTAAAAGAGATCTCAAAATGAGAATGCCCAAGAACATTAAAGCCCAAATTCCAGAGCTCATAGTTCAAGGAGAAAATTCTTCAACCAGCCAGAAAGAAACAATTCAAATATTGTGTAGCCGCAGTCAGGATAACACAAAATTTAACAACTTCTACATTAAAGGATCAGAGGGCTTGGAATACCAAGAATCAACTACCCAGAAAAACTGAATACAATTCTTCAGAGGGGAAAAGGGATATTCGTTGAAATAGAGGACTTTCAAACATTCCTGATGAAAAAAAAAACAGAGCTAAATAGAAAATTTAACTTTCAAATACAAGAATCAAGTGAAGCATAAAACGTTAAACAGAAAAGAGAAATCAAAAGGGATTCATACTTGTAACTCCTAAGACCTTTCTCATTATTAAGGCAGTTAGAAAGAGTATACATAGACAGAGGACATGGGTGTGAGTTGAATATGGATGATATCTAAAAAAAAATTAAATTAAATAAAATTAAGGGGTAAGAAAGAGGAATGCATTGGGAGAAGAGGAAAGGGAGAGGTAGAATAGGGTAAATTATCTCATATAAAAGAGGAACAAAAGCTTTTACAGTGGAGGGGAAGATAGGGGAGTTGAGAGGGAGCATTTGACCTTTACTCTCATTAGAATTGGTTCAAGGAAGGAATAATATACACATTCAGTTTAAGAGCCATTCCCCTCTTGATAAATGGTCAAAAGATATGAACAAGCAGTCTTCAGAAGAAGAAATCAAAGCTATCTATAGTCACATGAAAAAAAAATTTCTTAATCACTATTGATTAGAGAAATGCAAATTAAAACAAATCTAAGGTATCACCCCATGCCTATCAAATTGGCTAATATGACAGAAAAGGAAAATGACAAATGTTGGCGGGGATGTAGGAAAATTGAGACACTAATAATGCATTGTTGGTGGAACTGTGAACTGATTCAACCATCCTGGAGAGCAATTTGGAACTATGTGCAAAGGGCTATAAAATCGTGCATACTTTTTGAACCAGCAATACCACTACTAGGTCTATATCCCAAAGAGTTAAAAAAAAACAAAAAAGAAAATTACCTATAAGTACACACATATTTATAGCAGCTCTCTTAGAGGTGGCAAAGAATTGGAAACTGAGAGGATGCCCATCAATTGGACAATAGCTAAACAAGTTGTGGCATATGATTGTGATAGAGTACTGTTGTACTACAAGAAATGATGAGCAGGATGCCCTTAGAAAACCCTAGATTTATACGAACTGATGCAAAGTAAAATGAACAGATCTAGGAAAATATTTTACACAGAAATAGCAATATTGTTCAATGAAGAACTGTGAATAATTTAGCTAGTCTCACCAGTACTACAATCAAAGACAATTCCAAAGGGCTCAAGATAAAAAATGTGATCCATCTTCAGAGAAAGAACTGATGGAGTCTGAATGCAGATTGAAGCATTCTTTTTTCTAACTTTATTTTTCTTCAGGTTTTTTTTTTTGGTCTGTTGTTTTTTATTTTTTTACAAGATGACCAATATGGAAATGTTTTGCATAACTGCACATATGTAACTTATATCAAGTTATTTGCCTTCTCAATGAGGGGGAAAACAACGAATGTGAACTTGGATAGACTTTGGGACATAGTGGAGGACAGAAGGACCTGGGGTGCTAAGGTCCATGGGGTCATGACTGAACACCACATTTAAATACTCACACTGAAAATTTAACAGTTGAATATACTGAATTGATATGCGTTAGCTCCACCATTGCTTGATTTCAACTCTAACTCCCACAATCCTTTGGCTCACATGCAAGCCAGTCTACTCCCGGGACAATTCTAATTGTTGGGAAAACTTTTCCTTATATCAAGTTTGTGTCTGTTTCCCTGCAAATTGGACCCATTTCTTGCTCCTACTGTCTTCTGGGACCAAGCAGAACAAATCTAAACCCTCTTCCATACGAATGCCCTTTAAATAGTTGAAGACAGAAATCAGATCCTCTCTGAGTCCCCCAAACCTCACCTCCCACCCCTCTCTTTTTCTCTAGGCTGAACATCTTCAGTTCCTGCAATCGACCTGTACTAACCTCATCTACATTGTTCATGCTATTCCAACTACTTGAAAGGAAAGTTAATTTTTTTCTCCCTTTTCATGGCCTGAGTCTCAGCTGGACTGATATGCTCCACCATATCCTTAGCAAATTGCCTCACTTTCAAAAGCAAATATAAAACGCTGTCTGGGTTGGGGTTTGGGATGCCAAGTTCACGGAGGCCCTGAAATTTATCCATCCCTAAGAGGTCCATGGAGAAATTTCATTGGGGTCTTTCAATAGGAAAAACATTTCACATCCTTGTTTTCATTATCTAACTAAAATTTAGCATTTCCTTCAATTATTTGAGTACGTCGTTCTGGGAGGGAGTTCATAGGCTTCACAAGACTGCAAAGGGATGGATGGCACAAAACAAGGTTAAAGAACCCTTGGAATAAGGGAATGGTGGGAAGACTATTGTTTTTCCCTAAAGAAAAGTTCTAGGGCAAAAAAGGAGTTAGATAACAACAACCATGTGGGGTCTGACTCTGCAAGGTGAGTGTTTGTATGTACCTCTAGAACCAGGCCAGACATCCTCTTTTGCCTTCAGGGCCCATGGTTGAGATTTGTAAAAATACCTGCTGTTCCTGTGAAGCTTTTCTGTGTTTCCCCCACTACTACCTCCATTGGCTTCCCTCTCCCAGGGAATTCTATTTACTGTAGAGAATGGATGGTAGGTGAAGGTAGAAAATTTCTCAGGGCACCAAAGTGTGAAGGCAGAAAGGGAGGACCCGAAGGATGCTTACTGTTTGGATGGAATATGAGACAGGTATTTTAGTTCCACATTTAGCTTTAGGGATGGGGGTGGGACGGGGGAAAAGAGGACAGTATGAAAAGAGATCACAGTTGAGGAGAGAGAGGCCCTGCCATCAAATAACAGCTCTGCTCTGCCCTGCCCTGTCCTGTGTAATCATAGGCAAAAATCACTTCTCCAGACCAGTTTCCTCATCTGGAAAGTGGTGATTTCTGAGGTCCCTTTCAGTTCTAAATCCTACGATTTCTAATGTCCCCAGACAATTCTTAGGACGATTATCTTGTTTCCATTTTAGCCGCAGGTGTGTATATTTAGCTGTGTATTGACATGCAGAGTCATTTTCCCCACTTCTGTGAAGTCTCTGGTTAGGAGCCTCTCTTTGCTGAGGCTCCCCTTTCCTCTGGGCCTCTACTGAGGCTGGAGACACTGAGTGAGTCAGAAGTTTGGTGTTTCCTATGCTGCTCTGTCTGTTCCATCTTTCCCCTGCCTGGGCCCCAGATCATTCCTTGCTGGGATGGGGGAAGGAGAGAGAGCAGCTAGGAAAAAAAAGGCAATTCCTGTAATCCACAGCCTGCTAATAATCCTTACCAGTGACTGGCCAGCAAATGGCCCCCGTAGTTCCACTCCTGGGACCCCATTGCTGGCAGCCAGATTGCCGTGACTACCTCTATTTTGGCCAGACATCATAATCTTCTATCACCTACCGGGTCAGTGAACTCAGGTCTATGGAGAGGGGGGTACTGAATCCACCCTAATGGCTTCTCCACTCTGGGCTACCCTATCAGAATTTTCTTCTCAGTTGCCAGGGTTACAGTTTCCTTGTAGCAAAGAGGAAAGAGGCATCTCTTAATAAGAAAGAAAACTCTAAGAAGAGAGAAGAGATTCTTAAAGGCAGTAGTCCTGTGTTAAAACAAATCACTGACATAGACAGCAGCCATCAGGGATGGTATCTTCAGAGTGCATAGGAACAACTCAAGCAGTTTCCTCCAAAAAGTCAGACCCAGAAACCCCGGAAGGAAGCTATTGAATGAGGCCTAATGGCCACAAGATTGACTACCTATTGAATCTGCAAGGTTAATAGAGACAATTATCAGAGTTCCCAAGACTCCATAAAACACTACATTTATGTCAGGGACGAGGAACCTGTGGCCTCGAGGCAACATGTGGCCCTCTAGGTCCTCAAGTGTAGCCCACTGTGAAGTTTGGATTTGGTCAAAAGGCCACACTTGAGGACCTGGAGGGTCACATATGGTCTTGAGGCTGCAGGTTCCCCACCTCTGATTTATGTAAATCATCCACTACAGCTAAATCCTAAATTTTCAAGAGGATTAGCTGAAGATCAGTTAATCAGCCCATTAGGGATTTAATTACTCACTTGATTCTTATCTGCATGACGGTTTCCTAATCATACACCCTCCTTCTGGCCAAGCCCAAAGAAGCAATATAGTGGAGAGAACCCAGGACTGGCCTCCAATTCCAGTTCTTCATCTCTTTCCCCGTGTTCCCTAGGACCAGTCAATTAACTTCTCTGTGCCTCATTTTCCTCACTGGCCAAGTAAGGAATATTTACAGCAGTCCCTTCCAGCTCTGGCCAGCTAGGCGGCACAGCCGATAGGATTGGTATCAGGAAGACTCATCTTCCTGAGTTCCCATTTGGCCTTAGACACTTACTAGCTGTGTGACCCCAGGCAAGTCACTCAACCCTGTTTGCCTCCCTTCCCTCCTCTGTAAAAATGAACTGGAGGAGGAAATGGCAAACCACTCTAACATCTTTGCCAAGAAAACCCCAAATGGGTTCATGAAGAGTTGAATTCAACTGAAACACCTGAACAACAACTTCCAACTCTAAATCTATGATCCTGTAAGCTAGAGTCATATATGAAGAGTTCTCAGAAACCTCCACACCTTTATAAATCAAAGCATTTGCATGCAACCCCCAAATCAGTTAACTGCGCTAAATTTGAAGAGGGTGTCCGTTTGTCCAGGAATAGTTTATCCATGGGCCTCTGGTCTGCCTGGGAAAAATGCAAATGGTAGTGGAAAATAACTGAGTCAGAACAAAGGAGGCTAACTCTTCCAGCTGCTGAAGATTGTTTTCTTTTTTAATTAACAAAGAATAAGGAAACCATTTCTGAAATCCTTGCCTGGGGGATATAGCCTTCATAGCTTTATGACTGAGCTAAGCTATTTTAAGAAACATGAAAAAGAACAGCAAACAGGAGGAGGGGGCAGGGAATTTCACTGTAAGCTTAACAAGGTAAATGTTGCTGTGCCTATTTTCCATCTGGGGATTGGTTTAGGATGTGATTTCCCCCTCTCTGGTCCCTACAGGTTCCTCCCTACTACTCATCTCTCAGGTAATTTAATCGGTCATACCTTTGTACAACAATTACCTTGATTTTTAGCTTAGGGATGATATAATCCTCTCGTCTAGGCAGCACTTTTCTCTCTTTTACTGAGTTTATATCAGGGAAAAAGTATTAATATGGTGAGAATAGTTCAGAGCCCCCAGTTAAGAAATTACTAACCTTTGAAAAGAGGTTTGACTTTCTGCCCTAATTTAAATTTTTGTTTATCTCTAGCCAACACTTGACCTCTTTAAATTTGAGGCAAAAATCAGGATGTAGGTGAGAAAAGTAAATAGGTCATGCTGTGACAATCACAGGAGGATCTCTCTCTCTCTCAGGCGTTGCTGCCAAGATTCTTGCCAGAGTCTTCCTTAATTAGCAGATCCTTCACCTGAAAGATGGTCGTCTGTCTGAGAGCCAGTATGGCTTCAGAAAGGGCAGAGGAATGATTGATGTGGTGTTTGCTGCCAGAAGAACAGAGGTCTGTATGCAACCTTTATTGATCTGACCAAGGCCTTTGATACTGTCAGTCATGAGGGCTTCTGGAAAATCATGGCAAAATTTGGTTACCTGAAAAAGTTCAGCATGAACCAGTTTCGTGATGGCATGCTTACCTGGGTTCTAGATAATAGATAAAGCAAGGACTAAAACAGCATCAAGATTACCCACCACACTGAGGGTAAATTTATTTAACTTGTAAAAGCTACAAGCCAAGAGTAAAGTGGAGGAAGAATTGGTATGTGACTTTTTATTCACAGATGATTGTGTGCTCAGTGCAGTCTCTGAGGCTGAGATGCAACAAAGTATGAATTGATTCTCTGCTGCTTTTGCTAATTTTGGCCTAACAGTTAACACCAAGAAAACAGAGGTTCCCCACCAGCCAGCACTGCACCATCCATACATGAAAGCATCAGTTACAGCAAATGGAGAAATTTGGAATGCTGTGGATAAGTTCATTTACTCTGGCAGTATACTTTCAGGGAATGCACACACAGATAGTGAGGTTGATGCACACATTGCCAGAGCTAGCTCAGTATTTGGGAGGTTCTGAAGGAAAGTATGGGAAAGAAAAGGTATAAGGCTACTTTCCAAACTGAAGGTCTACAGAACTGATGGGGGTGCTTGGATGCTTGTGCTTGGATCCTAATTCTAACACCACATTTCTCCTCAGCCTCTGCCTGGACCCCAGTTCCAAAATCACATCTCTCCCTAGATTCAAAACATTGGCCCTAGCAGTTTCTCTCTAGCAAAGCAGGACAGCATGCCCTTATCTTTCCTCCTGATAGTGAGGCCAGCTGCACCTATAGAATTTATTAGTTTGGATTCCCTGTGTACATGCTAAATTGGCTGTGCACTGGGCCATTATGATATTTGCTACTTACTGACCTGACTGATATGTATCCCAGACATAGTCAAATGTATACTCCCTTTCATTCATCTTGTCTAACAAGACATTGATGGAAGCAGCCTGGATATTTCCAGTCAGCCCTGATCATTAATTGACTTAGTCCATTTCAGGGCTAAAACTACACCTCCAGGTAGCCCCCCACCCCCTTGGGCTATTTCCCAGTGAACTCTGGGTGAGATGTCTGCTCAGTAGATACAAAAAATACATGTTCCTTTAAGAACTGACCACCCCTTAACCACTCCCTAATCCTACCCCCAAACACCTAATTAACATATTTGGCCTATATAAACTTTACATGCACCCCTGTAAGGTTGCAGGTTCCCTAAGAACTCTTTACCACTGAAAAGCATAATAAATCTTTGCCACCTTGACTTGAAGAATGCTTGGGTCTGCGAATTCATTCCAGACGGCAATGACCCTCTCCAGTACTCAGGTCCTTGAGGGGTACTCCCCCTCAACTACCCCGTCTGGGAGCTTGTAACCAGAATGGCCTTTGTTTTCTTTGAGTGACTCAATTTATCTCAGTGAGCTTTGCTGGGTGCTAAGGCCCAGGCCCAAACCCCATTTGGTATTAACCTAATCCATGTGGATGTGAACCTCCCAGGGTCCTAAGGGGAGGGGCCAACTCAAGAACCAATCACCAGAGCCTGAGCTCTGGTGATTCAGATGATGTTTGATGTCTGAAGCCCTATAAGAAGGGAGGACAGAGCCATTTGTGCGGGGCTCTGGAGATGGTGTTAATGAGGAGACTCCAGGCAGCTGTAGCTAAGGAGCCCTCCAGCTTGTAAACCCAGATGTTGAGATTTTGTTGAACTCTGGTAACTATGTGTTGGGATTGAATCAGACAAAGTCTGTTGATGTTTGCAATTTGTTTGCATTTTGTTTTGAAGTTCAGGATGCTGGTTTTTTCCCCTGAACTAACTGCATGATATTTGAATGCTGAATTAAAAGTAAGCTTGTCAACCCCTTCACCTTGCTTTCCTTAATTAAGCAGATCAGAAGAACCTGTGCTTTTGGCAGCTTTCTGGGTGCTGGCTGTGGGTGAATCTTATACCCCCACAGAAGCTGCTAGCCAGATTGTTGAAACAGAGCTCCAGTCTTGGGGTTCCTAGACCTCGTCTCCCCAACCCTCAACAGAACCATTGTGTGCTGACCTCATTGTTTTAGGCCTGTGAAACCTGGACTGTATACCAGTGCCATGCAGGGAAACTGAATCACTTCCATTTGAATTGTCTTAGGAAGATTCTGAAGATCACCCAGAAAGACAAGGTACCAGACACTGAGATCCTTTCTTGAGTTGAAATGTCAAGCATTCAAACTCTGCTGCAAAGAGCTGGCTACGTTGTCCAAGTGCCAAATGTACATTTGCCTAAAAGACTTTTACAGAGAACTTGCATAAGGCAAGTGCTTCCATGGAGGTCAGAATAAGCAATACAAGGACACTTTCAAGGTCTCTCTGAAGAACTTTGGAATTGATTGTGAGACATGGGAGACACTGGCACAGGACCACTCAGCATGGTGTGCCCATATCAGAGAAGGCGCTGTGCTCTACGAGCAAAGCAGAATTGCAGTAGCACAAAGGAAATGTGAGATGTGCAAATTTAGAGACATCTCTACTCCAAATGTTCATATGGATTACAACCTGTGGTAGAGCCTTCTAGCTTGGTCTAGTCAGCCACAGTCGGACACACTGTACCTCAACCCCAACATAGTGATGTCATTTTGGTCCTCTTCAAGAACAAAGGACAACAACCAACTAGACAGTCACAGGAGAGAAAGCTGGAGAGAGAAGATAGAGAACTTCCTACAGTCCTTGACGAGATTGGCACAACTGGTAGCTTCAGCCCAACTCTTTTGCTCCAAGATCCATACAGGGCCATGAAGCCTACCTTGAATCATTTTTTCTCTTTCATAATTCAAACTTCCTGTCACTTTCTTCTTTCAGTCTCTTTTTCAACTTTTTCATGGGTTTCAACTTTCATCTGTTGTCCCTTTGCCACCAATTCTTTCCAATTTAGCTAGAAAGAATTAAGTAAAGCCTGAGGAGGGCTGGGGACTCTGTCTCTGGTAGCTGCTGCTCAGTTCTTTCAGTTACCATTCATTTTTCTCAGTCTATGTCTTAAAAACTGTATATATCCCTTTACTAGGAATTTCAACATGGGATTCAAGTTCATCTTCCAACTAAAAGATCATGATAATTCTGAATCATTCTCAGGACTTGTCCCTCTGAACTATAAATTCCATGATACTCGTCAGTTCTCAAAGGCCTATTACATAAGCAGGAATTTACTGACTGAGAGAGAGTTGTTAGATTTACCGATTAAGTTTTCCAATAATTGTATGTCATCCACAGAACCTCACTGTCAGGATTGTGGTTGCCTCCGAGCAATACCCAGTTCCCCCAGAGAATTATACCACTTAAGTGGAAAAGTTGAGGAGCAGGCAGCTTGTTTTCCTCCCAGAGCACATAAATTGTGGGTCCTAGAATGATCTTTCTAAATTATTCTTTGAATACAAGTGTATTTTAATGTACATTTGGAAAAGAAGAGTCCCAGCAAATGGTTAACTGAATATTCTTGGTGGTGATTAATATCTTATGCTGGGAGAACACAATATTTTTTTCAAAACATTTGGTATCTTTTGCCACAGTTAATTCTTCTACCTACTCTTGGGGGTGGGGTGGGGCTGGGTGGGAGTTGGAACCCAGGTGCTGTTATTTACAGATGAGAATGCTGAGTCATCTTACTGGGCAGTAGCAGAACCAAGAATAGAATCCAGATTTCCTTATTCCCAGAGAAGCGTCCTTGTCACCAGGCCTGGGGAATATGATTAATAGATTTACAAATTGGTAGAACTTGACTAGAGATCATCTGGGCTAGTCCCCTCATTCTATTTGCATGAAAATTCCCTTTTTTGAGTTGCAAAGAATGTTTCCCAGGTTCTATTACCCTGGACATTGCAGGAACCATCCCAGATGAAGAATAGGGAGCCCAAAGGGGGGGAAGGATTGGCAGGAGGTCAAACACTTGTGGATTATCATGACCGTCAGTTTGCTTTTTCTCCTTTCCTGGTTAGTTGTTATGATTTGTTCAGGCTTCATCAAGGGTTTTGACTTGTCAAGAGCTCTCCCAAAATGAGGTCAAAAGGATAGCAGAGTCACGGGAGAGGATGGCAATAAGGCAGAGTTAATGCTAAGTGTTAATAATTGCTAGTTGACTGACTAAAATGTTTTGAAAACCTTTGAGTATTTTATTATTATATATAAATATATAAAAATTTTATTATTATGTAAACATATTTATATAATGTACATAAATATATTTCTATAATATATAAATATGTTTATAGAAATATATTTATATGATATATATATATTTATCATTATAGAAATGTTAACTATTTACTAAGTGCCATGAACTATGCCAAAAACTGGGAGAGCGCCTATATTATTTCATTGAATCTTTACAACAATCCCAGGAGGTAGATGGTATTATTATCCCCATTTTACAGATGAATAAATATGGCTTAGAGAGGATAAATGACTTGGCCAGGGTCACATGGCTAGTAAATATACGAGTCAGGATTCAAACCCAGTTCATCTTGATTCCAAGTCCAGTGCTCTGCACTTTCCTCACCATAACCCAGTCAGGTAGGTAGTGCAAATAGGATGGTTCCTATTTTTCAGAAAAGGAAATTGATGCTCAGAGATGTGGATTGCCCGGGGTTTGCCCAGTTAGTACATGTTCAAGGCAGCATTAGAACCCACATCTGCTGAGCCCAAATTCAGTGTTTTTTCTTTTCATTGCATTCTGCTGCCTCCCTAGATCTGACCGCTGTGCTTCTAGAACAGCTGCCTCCAATTATACTAGCTTTTTAAAGCTACTTTCTCACACTCTAGATTTATAGAGTTTGCAGTCCGCTAAAAACTCCAGGCCTTTTTGACATGAACAATTGTTCAGCCATTTCTACCATCTTGCACTTGGGTAGCAATTTATTTTTCAAACTTTCACATAAGACTTTGCATTTTTCCCTATTAAATTTTCCCTGCCACCAAACTCAGCCCATCATTTCATACAGCTGAAAACTTTTTAGATCTGGATTCCTTTGCCCAAAATATTCACAGGAGTTTCATGAATTCTGCAATGTTGTTAAATATGCCATTTATGAGTTTATTCAATTCTTCCAAGACCACAGATAGGAGAAACACGCACATAATTGCCAACAGAGTAGAATATGGGAGACATTCTTTATGGCTTGAGAAAGGTTAATTAATTATAAATGAGTAATAAATTTGTGGAACTCGTTTTCCCTAACAAAATAGTGTTAAGAAGATTTTTGATAAATTTGTGGATAATAGACATTCACAGTTTGGTTAAGGTTAGAAACTCCCAGTCAGATTGGGATTGGATTGGTTTAGGTTTGAAATTCTATGGTTGGAGAGTAAATCTAACCTTTTGGGACTGAAATCAGGGAGGACAATTATGTATTTTAAAAACTGGAGATTTCCCAAACTAAGAGAATGGGTCAGGACTTGGAATTTGAGGCTTTAAACCCATGGAAAGGCAACGTGATAGAGTAGATTGATTGATCACTGGATTCGGTGTTAGAGGACCTGAATTGCAAATCTACTGCTATCACTTACTACCTGGGTGACATTGGACAAGTCACTTAACCTCTTTGGGACTCAGTTTCCTCATATGCAAAATGAAAGCATTGGACTATATGATTTCTAAGGTTCCTTCTTACTTAAAATCTATGATCCTCTGAATTCCTCCACCATTGCTGTTTCCCTCCCCCCCCCCAAAAAAAAAGATATGCCCAAACTTCTTGTTGCTGTTGAGTTGTTCAATCATGTTTGACTCTTTGTGACCCCATGGACCATATATAGCTCTCCAGGCCCATCTATTTTCCATTATCTCTCAAATTCTGTCCAAGTTCATGTTCATTGTTTTAATGATACTATCAATCCATCTCGTCCTTTGCCACCCCCTTTTCCTTTTGCCTTCAGTCTTTTCCAATGTCAGGGTCTTTTCCAATGAGTCCAGTCTCTTTCTCATTTTGTGGTCAAAGTATTTAAGCTTCTGTTTCAGTATTTGACCTTCCAGTGAATCGCCTGAATTAATGCCCAAACTGGGAGGATCATGACTAGAGGTAAAGACATTCTAGTCTTCCAGTTTATGATCAGAGACAGCGAAAAAACAAAATAAAACAGACCATTTTAAAGGTAGCTAAGTATATATAAGTTCCAGGGATCAAAATTATCATGAAATTTTAGAGCTAGAAGAAACTTTAAAATCATCTAGTTACCCTCTTTATTTTATAGATTGCTTGCCTCAGACTGGTTAAACCACTCTGTTTTTCTTCCTAGCCTTTGAAGTGGGTATTCACGGTGGCTCCACCTTTGGCTCTACACTTTTTCTCTTGGCAATCTCACTCTCATGGCTTCAGCTATTGTCTTCATACACATTATGTCCCAAAATGAGCTTATTATTTTCCTCCAAAAGCCTGTTCCTCAAGCTGACTTCGTTATTTCTGTCAGGGCTACCACCATTAACCTAGTTTCCCATGTTTTAACCAATGGTCTTACTATTTAATCTTCCTTCTCTCTCATTTTTCAAATGTAAAGTTATCAAGTCTTATTGGTTCTACTTTTTGGAATAATCCATATTTGTCCCCTTCCCTTCATTCCTGTTGGTAGCCTCCTAGCATAGGCCTTCATTGCTACCATGAAATGAATAAGTCTTCTTGCCTTCACCCTCTAGTTTCTTTATATCCTTCCCATGCTTCCTCATGCGTAGACTAGGTCATGACACTGATTTGCTCCAAACCCTGCAGTGGTTCCCCATGCGTTACAATATAAAGTCCAAACTCCTTAGCTTGACAGTTGAGACCCTCCAAAGCCTGGTACTACTCTACTTAGTCAGATTCACTTTATACTATTTTATTCCATATACTTTATGCTCTAACCAAACCAAGCCACTTTTTTTCTGCTCATACCTGCCCATTGCTTTTCCATCTCCCTCTTGCCCTTTCTCTATGCCTTGAATGCCATTCCTAAACCCCATTACCTGTTGAAGTCTATGCTTTAAAGCAGTTTGACAGATGAGGAAACAGAGGCGAAGTGGACTTGCCCAGGTTCACACAGCTAGTAGGTACTTGAGGCAAGATTTGCACTTAGGTCTTTCTGATTCCAAACCCAATGCTCTAACTACTGTATCACCTAAGTAATACAGCTCCCTACTAGGCTATAAGCTCCACCTGGGAAAAGACAAGATCTTATCTAAACTTTGTCTTTCTCCCAGCACCTAACTTAAGGGCAGCTAGGTGGTGCCATAGTGCATAGAGTGCCAGGTCTGGAGTCAGGAATGTTTGTCTTCCTAGTTCAAATCTGGGCTCAGAAACTAACTAGCTCTGTGACCCTGGGCAAGTCACTTAACCCTGCTTGCCTCAGTTTCCTCATCTGTCAAATGAGCTGGAGAAGGAAATGGGAAACCACTCCAGTATCTTTGCCAAGGAAACCCCAAATGGGGTCATGAAGAGTTGGACATGACTGAAAAATGACTCAACAACACCAACAACAGCCCCTAACTTAGAGGTAGTCTCTAGGCGGTGTAGAAAGAATTCTGGATCTGAAGTCAGAGGATTGTTCTGCTGCCTCTGTGACCTTGGGCAGGTGACTTAGTCTCTGAGCCTCAGTTTTCTCACCTGCAAGATAATTTGTTACTGAATTTCCCAAGGCCACAGAACAAATGAGAGGCAGAGCCAAGACTAAAGCTCAAGTCCCCCAACACACAGGCCATCACCCCACAGAGCATTCCTTAAAGGGAAGGCCATGTACATTTCCACTGTTGAGATGGGCTGAGATCAGCTGAAATACAAAGTCCTAAATCCACAAAGTAGGGACAACTCACTATGGAAGTGGATGTGCTTTTGATAGAAGGCCACTGTGCAAAATAGAAGTACACATCCAGAGAAAACAACACCATCTAAGCATGAATAGCTCATGATTACCTAAGGCATAGGAGGAAAATCTGGCTCCATTAGGCTCTTTGGAAGCAGCTTCATAATAATAGCCAGCATTGACATGGCACTTAAAGGTCTGTAAAGCACTTAAAGTATCTCATTTGATCCTTATAGCAACATCATGTTGTTGTTGGGTCATTTCAGTTGTGTCCAACTCTTCATGACCCTATTTGGAGTTTTCTTGGCAAAGATACTGGAGTGGTTTGCTATTTCCTTCTCCAGCTCATTTTACAGATGAGGAAACTGAGGCAAACTGGGCTAAGTGACTTGCCCAGGGGCACAGATCTAATAAATGTCTGAGGCCTAATTTGAACTCAGGTCTTCCTGACTCCAGACCCTGCACTCTATCCACTGTGCAGCAGCATCATTATTCCATTTTATGGATGATGAAACTGAGTCTGGAAGAGGTTTAGTGACTCATGCAAGGTCACAGAGCTTGTAAGTTTCTGAGACAAGATTTGAACTAAATTCATCCTGAACTTCAAGTCCAACATTCCACCCACTAACACTACCTAGCAGAAAATGTAAGAAGTGCCAGATAAGGGAATATTTCCTTTGGGAGCATGTAAGGGCAAGCAAAGTGGGACTTTTTACTGTTTTTTCTTTTAGAGTGCTTCTCAGCACTAAGGCAATCAACTGCCTTGGAGTGAGTCTTGCCTTTGTTTGTAGGAAGGCCCACACCCTTTTGCTAATTAGGTCATAAGAGGTGTGAAGCCCTCCAGAGATGTGAAGCCCTCAAGCCCTGAAAAAGGCTATATACACTAGCCATTAAGCTAGAACTCTCAGAACTGTGGGAGGAGAGGTTTTGCTTTGGGGGTTCACTTACTGGAAGAATGTCCTGTGATTTGACCAGACAAGCCTCTGGGTAACCGTTATGGAGCCCCGCCCCTGCCTTTGAAAACCCAAATGTTGGTGCTTCTCTCTCTGGTAATTGTGTATGTATTGCTATGGACAAACAGTTAGAAGACCTGTCTGCTGATTTGTGTTATTTGCTCTGTTTATATAATTTCTACTTGTAATTTCTGTTTGTGTTTTCTCTGAAGTTTAGAGTGCTGGTTTTTTCCCCTGAACTAAGTGAATGATATGTGTATATTTAATTAAAGTGAGATTGTAAACCCCTTAAAATTGCTTTCCTTAGAAAAGCAGGTCAAAGAACCTGTGCTAGCAGCCCAGTGTGCTGGTGTTGTTGACCTTACACAGCCACAGTAGCTGCAAGTAACATGTTACAGAGAACACCAAGAGAAAATATGAACACAAGAAAGCACACCAGTGTAGAAGATACTAGTTCCTGAAAACCTTCTAGTTGAGTAATGGAAACTCATCAATTCTCTGGGTCCAATTCTTGATGACCCTGGAGAAAGCAGTCCTGTTAATACTTTATTATATAATGGGGAAAGGACAGCTCAAGGAACTATAATGCCTTCATCATCAGTTAACTTTGTTACTTCATTAAAGAATCAACCTTTGTCCAGAAAAACATGAAAGTCTTCCTAGAAATTCCTAATTAGCTAATGGTCTCAGTCTTCCTATAATCTCTGTTAAAAATTTGACATTTCTGATTTATCTGCACTGATGCTGAGCGAAGTTTGCAGAACCAGGAGAACACTATACACAGTAACAGTAACCATGTGTGATGATCACCAATGATAGACTTGGCTCTTCTCAGCAATGCAAGGATCCAAGACAACTGCAAAAGACACGTGATGGAAAATGCTATCCACATCCAGAGAAAATATTACAGAGTATGAAAACAGATTGAAGCATACTATTTTCACTTTTTTGTGTTTTTTCTTTCCCATGGTTTTTCCCTTTTCTGATTCTTCTTTCACAACATGACTGATGTAGAAATATGATTAATATGATTGTATATGGACAACCTATATCAGATTGCTTGCTGTCTTGTGTTAGATTTCTCTGCTAAGGGTTTGGTATCCATGATATTTAAGTTGTGTATGTATGCATATATGTATTTGCATATATATATATATATATATATATATATATATATATATATATATATATATATATATATGAAATGGTCAAAGGACATGAACAACTAATTTGCAAATGAAAAACTGCAAAGAATTCACAACCACATGAAAGAATACTCCACATCACTAATAATAAGGGAAATGGTAATCAAAACAACCCCAAGGTTTCATCCCATACACTAAAAATTGGCAACAATCACAAAAAAATGGCAACAGTCAATATTGGAGAGGTTGTGGAAAGAAAAGTACACAAATACATTGTTGATGGAGCTGTGCAAATAAAGTGACTCAGACATTCATACTCTTTGAACCAGAGACTCCATTACTGAGCTTACATATCCCAAAGAAACCACTGATAAAAAAAATCACCATATACTCAAAAATATTTATAGCTGCATTTTTGTGATAGCTAAGAATTGGAAACAAAGTAGATGCCTATCAATTGGGCAATAGCTAAACAAATTGTGGTACATGAATGTAATGGAATCTCATTGTACAATAGGAAATGATGTGTGTGATGAATACAGAGAAACTTGGGAAGATCTATATGAACTGATGCAGTGAAGTAAGCAGAACCAAGAAAACATGCACAGTAACTGCAACAATGTAGATGGAAAGAGCAATGACAGACCCCAAAACCAAAAGTAAATGTAAGAAAATGACAAAGATCAAACAGTACTCTAATGAAGAGATATGAGAGGATGGGAAGGTGGGGGGTCCACAGTTGTTACATTTTGCACATGTCCTCGGGCTTTCTCGATATATTGATTAGTTGTGCTGAGTTTTCTTTTCCTCTTTTAAATAAATAGTATTTCTCATATGAGATAGCTCTTGGGGAGGAGGAGGGAGAGGGATACATGGGTTACTATGGTGATATAAGAAACAGAAAATATCAAAAACATTTTTAAATGGCATTGCCTTCAGTGAAAACCTCTTTCTGCGCTGCTCTGCCACCTCTTAAAGTCTGTCTGTCTAGGTTTCCAGTGTTCTTATGTTTCCCTAAGCCCATTTTATGCCATTCCATTTATGTACACCTCATCCTCCATAGGTCTGTGAGCTCCCAAATTACCTATCCCCCCTCCCATAATCAGAACTTTTCTTGTCTTCTGTGCTTCAGATCCTAGCTAAATGATAGTCAACTAACATTTATGAAGCGTCTATTATGTGTATCTAACAGGCATTGTGCTTAGTGCTTGGGATACAAAACAAGGCAAAAGACAATCCCTGTTCTCAAGGAATTCATAGTTTAATGGGGAAAACAATAAATAAGATAGGTAGGATAATTTGGGAATAGTCTCAGAGGGAAGGCACTCACTAAGGAAGACTGGAAAAAGCTTCTTGTAGAAGGTGAGGTTAAACTGAGTCTTGAAGGAAGTCAGGGAAACCAGGAGGCATAGAGGAGGAGGAAGAAGAGAATTCCAAGCATGGGGGACAGAGTGAAAATGCCAGAAGTCAATAGCAGATGGAGTATCTTATTGGAAGAACTATAAGGACACCAGCATCAATGGATCACAGAATGCACAGGGGCCAGGTAAGGTGTAAGAAGCCTGAAAAGGTAAGAAAAGATAAATTATAAAGGGCTCTAGAAGCCAAACAGAT
This sequence comes from Trichosurus vulpecula, assembly GCF_011100635.1. Lineage (NCBI taxonomy): Eukaryota > Metazoa > Chordata > Mammalia > Diprotodontia > Phalangeridae > Trichosurus > Trichosurus vulpecula. The sequence continues at coordinate 85,065,152 of NC_050581.1, forward strand.
GATTTTATATTTGATCCTTGGGGTAATAGGGAGCCACTGAAGTTGATTGAATGGGGCAGAAGGTGATATGGTCAGACATGATAGGAAGGAAGCCTTGTTTGAACTAATTTATTCACACGGACATTTAAATGATTGATAGCCTCTTCTCCCTCTCTGAAGTAGGAACATTCCACTGCAATACCATGGCTAGGTCTGTAGCCCAAGGGCATCCCAAAAAAGGGAAAAGGACCTATTTGTACAAAAATGGGTATAGCAGTTCTTTTTCTGGTAGCTAAGAACTGGAAGTCAAAGGGATGCCCATCAACTGGGGAATGTCTAAGCAAGCTGTGGTATATGATTGTAATGGAATATTATTGTGCCATAAGAAATGACAAGCAGGATAATTTCAGAAAAACCTGGAAAGATTTACATGAACTGATGCGTAGTGAAGTGAACAGAACCAAGAGAACCTAGTACACAGTAACAATAATATTGTTCAATGAAGGATTGTGAATGACTTAGCTATCCTCAGCAATACAATGATCTAAGACAATCCCAAAGGACTAATGATGACTCACACCATCTGCCTCCAGAGAAAGAACCAATATTGTTTGAATACAGATTGAAGCATGCTATGTTTTGCTTTCATTTTTTTCTTTTATTCAAGTCTTCTTATACAGAATGACTAATATGGAAAAGTTATACATTATTACTCATGTATAACCTATATCTGATTGCTTATTGTCTCAGGGAAGGGCGGGGAGAGGAGGAAGAGAGGTATAGAATTTGGAAAGCAAAACTTGAAAACAATGTTAACCAAAAAGAAACAAATTGAACATAAAAATGAAGGTACCCAGTAATCTAAATGAATCTTTAATTGGTGTAATTCCAGGTTCTAGAACCTGGAATTAGGTAGGGGATGTTCTTGGGCAGGGGCTACAAGGTAGGTTGGCTCCCCTAAGCTTTCCTGCTTTTTAAATTTCCTCACATCTGACCCATAGCATCCCTAAAAAATCCAAATTTTACATAGCGATAAGGTATGACGAAGCCAATGAATCAATAAGCACTTATTAAGCGCCTACTATGTGCCAGGCACTGGGAATGCAAAGACAAAAAATGAAACATTCCCTTCTCTGAAGGAGCTGACATTCAATGGGAGGAAAAAAAAAACAACAAGCAATGAACATATTTAAGCATATGCAGCACCAAAACAAAGAAAATGTGAGACAATTGGATACTAGAGAGTTAAAGAGGGAGGGCACTAATAGTTTGGAGAATCAGGAAAAAGATTCCTATAGAAGGTTATATTTAAGTTGCATCTTGGAGGAAGCAAGGGATCCTCTTGAGGTAGTAAGGAGTGAGTGCATTCCAGGCATGGGGGATGGCAAGTGCTTAAAGCAATATGGTGGAAGATGCAATATTTCATATAAGAAACAAAAGGACAATTTGACAGAACTTCAGAGTGTAGGAAGAGGAGTGCTCTATACTAAGGCTGGAAAAAGCAGGCTTTATGTATCAGAGGAGTTTGTACATTATCCTAGAGGAATTAGGAAATAACTGGAATTTACCAAGGAGGGGCAAGATGTGGTAAGAGCTATGTTTAAGGAACTTCCCTTTGGCAGCTGTGTGCAGGATAGAGGGAAACACTTGAGGAAGGGCACTGAACTAAGAATTCATTGCTATTCATGAATAATATGGAAATATGTTTTATATGATTGAACATATATAACCAATATCAGATTGCTTGCTGTCATGGGGAGGGTGGAAGGGAAGAAGGGAGGGAGGAGGGAAAAAGTTTGTGATTCAAAATCTTATAAAAGTGAATGTTGGAAACTTTCTTTATATGTAATGGGAACAAATAAAATACCATTTTAAAATTAATTAATTTTAAAAAAAGAATTCATCACTATTGTCCAGGGGAAAAATGATGGGAACCTGAACCAGGGTGGTAGCTGTGTGAGTGCAGAGGAGTCAGATACAAGATGATGCAGAAATAAAAATGACAAGATTTGGCAACTGATCAGATACATAGGGTGAGTGAGAATGAGAGACAGCTTGTTCCATTTTTGACTAGACAAAGGAAGATAGGCAGTATGCTCCATTAGTTCCTATGTATCACTATCCTCTAACTAACCATTCAAGTAAGGGACTTAGATACAGATGATAGAGAAGGGAGGGGTCTTAGAGAGCTCAATGACCTTGGAAAAGGGTTCTCTGAGACATGTCACAGAATACAGAAAGTTTTGCAATAACAGTTTGTCAGTGTGTCATCAACTAGAAAATAATCCTCAGATTCTGTGTCAGTTTGCCAAGATTGTCTGTCTCAGCTGTTTTATCACCTCCATTCTTCCATGAGCATCCTGTATAGGGGTACAAGAGAAAGGAGATAGTGTGGCCTTGCCATCTACTTCTTAAAATATATATGTATATATTTTGTGTATATAATAGGTGAGCTTATTTACATATATACATATGTATATTACACTACATATAAAACACTATAGTTACAGTCAATCTTCAACATTCACACATTTAACTTTCATGCTTTCAAGCATTTCTGTGATTTCACTAGGAGCTTCATTTTCACTTTCACGTTGGCAGCCACACACATGTGCAGTAGAGAAAATAAAATGAGAGGTGATGAATAAGTTTTTGGAGCAGCTGATATCCTATCAGGTGTTTTGCTGGTCTTGTTCACCCTGCCATTATAAAGAGTTTCCTGTGTATTTGTTGCATATTTTCAGTTTGCCTTTAAAACTCAAATTTTGTGTTGCAGTCATGCCTCTAAAGGGTAGTGCAAGTCCTTTGGGCTCTAAGCCCAAACATGCAAAGTCAGCTAGGCAGCTTCGTGAGAAAATAAAGGTGTTAGATAAACTTCATGCCAGAATGTCTGCAGCTGCTGTTGGCCTAGTGACCAGCTGGCTAGAAGACATCAAGGTTGACAATCCCATGATCAATTTAACGTCATCTTGTCTCTGCTATGCTCCCATACTCTGAGGCCCTTAAGAATCTCAAATGGCCCATGAAACAGCCATTGCTGATGGATTATTTCAAGCTGGTGTGACCTTCACAATCTCCAATGCCATGTACCAGCTGTGAAGGACAGAATGTAAGAGGTGAAATTGAGACCTCCTCAGTGTCAGCATCTTCTGAGAGCAGCAAACAAAGTCCCAGCAACTTCTCCCTTAGTTTTCAAAGGGTAGCCAAGATATAGTATTCAGTACAAAGTACAAACCTCTCAAACCACTATCTGACACAGTGGAAGATAAAATTCAGTTTAAAAAATGTTTTAGTTTTAAGAGCTTTATTTGCTGTACAGTTTTTATGGTATTATAGATTTCATGTGTCATGAAGAGTGGGTAGTGTTTGAAATCAATTTTTTTCCCTTAAGGTATCAACAGTCCAGGACACAGATTTCTAGGGAATTACTTTACTAGAGAGAAAAAAGGTTTTGCACGTTACCAATTTTATTTTGTGTACTGCATTTTATGGGTTATTTCTTGGTTACTATGTTAGCAAAAGTGCGTATTATCAGAATTAATGTTTTGTTATAAAGAATTATAAACAGAAGAGATTATTTTCAGCAATTTCTAGTGAAAGATTACAATTTGAGGTGGTAGCAGGAACCTAACGCCCTATTTCCTCTAGGTTTGATGTATCAACTTTCCTGTTTTTGACTTTAGCATTATTTTCTAGGACCGTGTGTATTTTTATCTATATATCTATATGTATATATACCCACATATACATACATATGCGTGCATATATTTGTATGTTTATACATAGATGCATATCTATGTATTTTTACTAATAGTATATATTTTAATGTGGGGGAAAACACAACAAAGTTAAAAACTTACAGTCTGACAACAAAAGCATTAATCAAACATGCAAAAAAAAATAGACAATCTTACACAAGGCCCTTAGCAAGGCACAACCCAACAAGTTAATAGATAAGCAAAGAAAATACTTTTATTTTGTGCTATCTTTTAAACTTGTACTAAATTAGAGTCAGCAATAGCTCAGGTTTCCTTCCTTTTTAATTTGAAATTGTTGCATAATTGTACTTCATGTTTGTACAGGGCAGTTAGATGGCACAGTGGATGGATTGTCAGACCTGGAGTCAAGAACACTCATCTTTCCATGTTCAAATCTGGGCTCCGAAACTTACTAGCTGTGTGACCCGGGGCAAGTCACTTAACCCTGTTTGCCTCAGTTTCCTCATCTGTCAAATGAGCTGGAGAAGGAAATGGGAAACCACCAACAATAGCACCTGTCTCTAGGTAGTGTGGAAAGAATTCTGGATCTGAAGTCAGAGGATTGCTCTGCTGCCTCTGTGACCTTGGGCAGGTGGCTTAGTCTCTGAGCCTCAGTTTTCTCACCTGCAAGATAATTTGTTACTGAATTTCCCAAGGCCACAGAACAAATGAGAGGCAGAGCCAAGACTAAAGCTCAAGTCCCCCAACACACAGGCCATCACCCCACAGAGCATTCCTTAAAGGGAAAGCCATGTACATTTCCACTGTTGAGATGGGCTGAGATCAGCTGAAATACAAAGTCCTAAATCCACAAAGTAGGGACAACTCACTATGGAAGTGGATGTGCTTTTGATAGAAGGCCACTGTGCAAAATAGAAGTACACATCCAGAGAAAACAACACCATCTAAGCATGAATAGCTCATGATTACCTAAGGCATAGGAGGAAAATCTGGCTCCATTAGGCTCTTTGGAAGCAGCTTCATAATAATAGCCAGCATTGATATGGCACTTAAAGGTCTGTAAAGCACTTAAAGTATCTCATTTGATCCTTATAGCAACATCATGTTGTTGTTGTTGCTGTTGGGTCATTTCAGTTGTGTCCAACTCTTCATGACCCTATTTGGAGTTTTCTTGGCAAAGATACTGGAGTGGTTTGCTATTTCCTTCTCCAGCTCATTTTACAGATGAGGAAACTGAGGCAAACTGGGCTAAGTGACTTGCCCAAGGGCACAGAGCTAATAAATGTCTGAGGCCTAATTTGAACTCAGGTCTTCCTGACTCCAGACCCTGTACTCTGTGCCACCAGCATCATTATTGCATTTTATGGATGATGAAACTGAGTCTGGAAGAGGTTTAGTGACTCATGTAAAGTCACAGAGCTTGTAAGTTTCTGAGACAAGATTTGAACTAAATTCATCCTGAACTTCAAGCCCAACATTCCACCCACTAACACTACCTAACAGAATATGTAAGAAGTGCCAGATAAGGGAATATTTCCTCTGGGAGCGCACCGAGAGAAAAGATGAACACCAGGAGAAAGCACACCGGTATAGAAGATACTAGTTCCTGAAAAGGTTCTGAGTAATGGAAACTCATCACTTCTGTGGGACCAATTCTTGACGACCCTGGAGAAAGCAGTCCTGTTAATACTTTATTATATAATGGGGCAAGGCCAGCTCAAGGAACTATAATGGTCTCATCATCAGTTAACTTCATTACTTCATTAAAGAATCAACTTTTGTCCAGAAAAACATGAAAGTCTTCCTAGAAATTCCTAGTTTACCTAATGGTCTCATCCTTCCTAGAAATTCCTAAATTACCTAATGGTCTCAGTCTTCCTAGAAATTCTATTCAAAATTCCACATTTCTGACTTAGATGAACTGATGCTGAGAGGAATGTGCAGAACCAGGAGGACACTGTACACAGTAACAGGTACATTGTGCAATGATCTGCTATGATAGATTTGGCTCTTCTCAGTGATACAAAGATCCAAGACAACTCCAAAAGACTCATGATGAAAAATGCTATCCACATCCAGAGAAAGCACTGTGGAATCTGAATACAGATCAAAGCATACTATTTTCACTTTTTAAAAATTTCTGGTGGTTTCCCCCTTTTGTTCTGATTCTTCTTGCACAACATGACTAATGTGGAAATATGATTAATATGATTGTACATGTATAACCTTTTTCAGATTGCTTGCTGTCTTGGTAAGGTGGGAGGTGATGAAAGGAGGGAGAAAATACAAAATCTTGTAAAAATGAACATTGAAAAATATCTTAACATGTAATTTTTTTGCAGGGAAAAGGCAGGGCAATTGGGGTTAAGTGACTCGCCCGAGGTCACACAGCTAATAAGTCTGTCAAGTGTCTGAGGCTGAATTTGAACTCAGGTCTTCCTGACTCCAGGGCCAGTGCTCTACTCACTGAACCACCTAGCTGCCCCTCTTGACATGTAATTTAAAAAATACTATTAAGCACAGGAAAAATATAAAAATCCCACATTTCTCAGCTTAAATTTTCAGATGATGCAATTTTTGCTGATACTCCACTATACTTGGTTCCACTGCCAGAAACAAGGGTCCAGGACACACAGACCCTCCTGGGCACAACCCAATATGACATTTCAAATGGTCTTATTGATTTGAATTGTACTGGAGACATCCCATGTCCTGTCTCCAAGCCTCTGGGTAAGCTGTTCCCTATGCCTGAACTTGCTTTTCCTCCTCCTTTCTCTTAGAATTTCTGTCTTCCTTCTATCCTCTACCCAAATGCCATCTCCTTTACAAGGCCTTCTCTTCCTGGAAGAGATTTTCACCTCTTCTAGTTGTTAGTGTCCCTGCCTCCACAATGCTTTGTATATATTATATATTTTTTCTGTGCATGTATTTTTTCCCATAGTAGACTATAAGCTCCTTGAGGACAAAAACTTTCTTTTTCTTGCCTTTGTAGCCCCAGAATTTAGCACATGGGTTTGATCATATATGAGCATGCATAAAACACTTAATAAATTCTTACTGAATTAATGCTGAAATGTAAATACCTTTATATTTAGAAATTCCTAAATTACCTAAGAGTCCCAGTCTTCCTAGAATTTCTGTTAAAAAGTCAACATTTCTGACTTACGTGAACTGATGCTGAGTGAAGTTATTGTGTTTGTCCTTCGTTCTCCAAGAGGACCATGACATCAAGGAGATGATGACATGATTTGCACTTGACTTTGATTTGAGGGAGGGAGGGGATGTGCAAGGTCACCAGCCTCACTTTCTCCTCCAGAGCCATGTGCATCCAGTGGCCGGATATTCACCAGGACAACTGGAGATAGCACAGGATGCATTGAGAGACCCTGGCCCTTTTAGGCTAAGGTCTTTTCAGATGCTCACTATGAGTGAAGTAATGCCCATTCAGTGAAGCTGAGTGAAGTAAGTGGAACTAGGAGAACACTGTAACAGCAACATTGTGTGACGATCAACTATGATAGACTTGGCTCTTCTTAGCGATACGAAGATCCAAGATAATTCCAAAAAACTCATAATAAAAAATGCTATCCACATCCAGAGAAATGACTATGGAATCTGAATACTGATCCAAACATGCTATTCACTTTTTTGTTGTTTTTTTCTTTCTTGTGGTTTTCCCCTTTTGTTCTGCTTGTTTTTTTCACATGACTAATGTGGAAATAGCTTTATTTATAATCTGAGTTCAGTTGTAAATCAGTTATTTGGGCCCAAGAAGGTCCATGTTAACTAACTTTTCCATATTAACTATTTCAAATGCTGTTTTGGTTCTCAAATCAGCCCACAAAACCTATTTAAAAACCCCAGATATAGTCGAACAATGGTACTAATTCTACCAGCTTGACTTCTGTGCTGGGAGTAAGAGCCAAGGAGAAATTTAGTTGCCTTCTATTTTTCTGGCATAAGAACAAACTGAGGCAAAAGATTTTTAAAATTACTTTACCTACAATACATTCTGAATGAATATACTACCTTAATACTAAAGATCATAACATAAAAAATTAGAAGAGAATAAATCACATACTTTTCACAGCTATGAGTAGGAGATGTATTCTTAACCAAAGAAGATACAGAGGCAATTATAAAAGATGAAATAGTTAACTTTGGTTACTTGAATCGAAAAGCTTCTGCCTAGACAAAATCAATACTTTTGGGATAAGAAGGGAAGTAGTTGAATGGCGAAAAATCTTTATATTAGATTTCTCTGATAAGGGTTTAGTATCCATGATATATAGAGCAATGTATGTGTGTATGCATGTGCACACACACACACACACATGTATATATATATATATAATGCATGTATGTATGTATGTGTGTGTGTGTGTGTGTGTGTGTATAATAGCCATTCCTCAATAGGTAAATGGCCAAAGGATATGAACAAATAGTTTGCAAATGAAAAACTGCAAAGGATTCACAACCACATGAAAGAATGCTTCACATCACTAATAGTAAGAGAAATAATCAAAACGACCCCAAGGTTTCACTCACACACACAAAATGTTGGCAAAAATCACCAAAAAATGGCAATAGTCAATGTTGGAGAGGTTGTGTAGAAAAAAATATATGAATACATTGTTGGTGGAGCTGTGAAATGGTACAGTCATTTTGGAAAACAATTTGGAATTATGCAACTAAAGTGACTAAGATGTCCATACTCTTTGAACCAGAGGTCCAAGCTTACCTTATCCCATTGATAAGAAAAACATCACCATATACTCACAAATATTTATAGCTATATAAATATTTGACAGATTCTGTGTCAATTGTCAAGACTGTCCGCCTCAGCTATTTTATCACCTCCATTCTTCCATGAGCGTCCTGTATAAAGGAACAAGAGAAAGGAGACAGTGCGACCTTGCCATCTACTTCTTAAAAAGTATATCTATTATCTATCTCTCTCTATATATAGATATATCATAGATGTGTTTATTTGCTCATGTACATATATACACATATGTATATATAAAACACTATAGTTACAGTCAGTCTTCAACATTCACACATTTAACTTTCATAATTTCAAGCATTTCTGTGATTTTACCAGGAGCTTCATTTTCACTTTCACTTTGGCAACCACACACATGTGCAATAGAGAAAAAAAATGAGAGGTGATGAGTAAGTTTTCTGAGCAACTGATATCCTACTAAGTGTTTTGCTGGTCTTGTTCACCCTGCCATTATAAAGAGTTCCCTGTATATTTGTTGCGTATTTTCAGTTTGCATTTACAACTCAAGTTTTGTGTTGCAGTCATGCCTCCAAAGTGTAGCGTGAGTCCTTTGGGCTCTAAGCCCAAACATGCAAAGTCAGCTAGGCAGCTTCGTGAGAAAATAAAGGTGTTAGATAAACTTCATGCCAGAATGTCTGCAGCTGCTGTTGGCCTAATGACCAGCTGGCTAGAAGACATCAGGGTTGACAATCTCATGATCAGTTTAACGTCATCTTGTCTCTGCTATGCTCCCATACTCTGAGGCCCTTAAGAATCTCAAATGGCCCATGAAACAGCCATTGCTGATGGATTATTTCAAGCTGGTGTGACCTTCACAATCTCCAATGCCATGTACCAGCTGTGAAGGACTGAGAGTAAGAGGTGAAATTGAGACCTCCTCAGTGTCAGCATCTTCTGAGAGCAGCAAACAAAGTCCCAGCAACTTCTTCCTTAGTTTTCAAAGGGTGGCCAAGGTAGAGAAGTTTACATCAGCATAGTATTCAGTACAAAGAACGATACCACCATCTGTCACAGTGGAAGATAAAATTCAGGTTAAAAAGTGTTTTAATTTTGAGAGCTTTATTTGTTGTACAGTATTTATGGCATTATAGATTTCGTGTGTCGTGAAGAGTGGGTAGTGTTTGAAATCAATTTTCTTTTCCCTTAAGATGTTAACAGACCAGGTGTATCAGTAAGGCAATAATAACAATGTAGATGATAATTGTCAAAATGCTTATGTAGTTCTGTATTGCAAAGTATATGAGACTCTCCACATAGAAGGTAAAAGAAGTAAACAATTTATTCAGACACCAGAGAACCATATTCCACAAGCCATTTGTCCAGTCAGTCCACTTCATCATAACAGCAAGGAACCCAAAACATTCAATACACAATATAACAACCTGGAGCCTCACCATCCCAAAACCTCTTCAATACCCGGCTGGGGTCTTCCCCAAAACAAACTCACAGTACAGCTAAGTCAGCCTGTTCAGTCTAACAATCACAAGGGTGGCCATTAGAAGCCATAACAGCGCTCTCTCTCTCTCCCTCTCTCTCTCTCTCTCTCTCTCTCTCTCTCTCTCTCTCTCTCTCCATTTTCCTATGACATAACTTGCTTCTCTTGTCAGGAAGCTCCTCCTACCACATGTGTCTTAGGCTTTCTGTGACGTAAGCAGGTCACACAGCCTATTAATGGGTGGGAAAGATCTTCAAATCCAAATTGCTACCATACCAGGTCACAGAATTCTAGAGAATTACTTTACTATAGAGAAAAAATGTTTTGCATGTTACCAATTTTATTTTGTGGACTGCATTTTATGGGTTATTTCATGGTTACTGTGTTAGGAAAAGTGCATATTATCAGAATTAATGTTCTGTTATAAAGAATTATATGCAGAAAAGATTATTTTCAGCAATTTCTAGTGAAAGATTACAATTTTAGGTGGTAGCAGCAACCTAACCCCCTATTTTCCCTAGGTTTGATGTATCAACATTCCTGTTTTTAACTTTAGCACTATTTTCTAGGAACATTACCCTCACAAAAGTTGAAAGTTGATGTAGATATGTAGTTATATATACATATATGCATACATATATTTACGTGTTTATATATAGATGTATATCTATGTATTTTTACTAATAAAATATGTATATTTGAATGTGGGGGAAAACACAACAGAGTTATAAACTTACAATCTGGCAACAAAAGCAATCAATCAATCAAATACGCAAAAAATAGACAATCTTACAAAAAGCCTTTAGCAAGCCAGAACCCAACAAGTTAATATAGAAGCAAAGAAAATACTCTTACTCTGTGTTACCTTGTAAACCTGTACCAAGTTGTAGTCAGCTATTAGCCCAAGTTTCCTTCTTTTTTAATCTAATTTTAAAAATATAATTGTAGTTTATGTTTGTACAAGGCAGTTAGATGGCACAGGTCAGACCTGGAGTCAGGAAGACTCACCTTCCTGGGTTCAAATCAGGCCTCAGGAACTTACTAGCTGTGTGACCCTGGACAAGTCACTTGACCCTCTTTACCTTTATTTCCTCATCTGTCAAATGAGCTGGAGAAGGACATGGGAAACCACTCTGGTATCTTTGCCAAGAAAACCCCAAATGAGGTTACGACAAGTTCGACTGACTGAAACAACTGAACGACAACAACAAATATTTGTACAGTTCTGGTTCGACTTATTTTACTGTGAATCATATCACTTAAACATTTCCATATTTTTCTGTATGATTTATATTTATAGCTTGTTGGTATTTTAACAGCACCATGATACTCTGTTACATTAGCGTACTCTACAGAGGCAGCTGTGGCACAATGGGTGTTATTTTTTCTTTGTCCTTTGTTCCCAAAGAGGACCATGACATCAGGAAGATGATGCCATGACTTGCAGATAAATTGGATTTAAGTGAGGAGGGCTGTACAAGGTTACCAGCTTCACTTTATTCCCAGGAACCACCTGGGTCCAGCGACAAGATATAGATCGGGATGACTGGAGATGGCCCCAGATGCAGTGGGAGGACATAGTGGATAGAGGAATTAGGAAGACCTGGGTTTGTGTCTGACTTCTGAAAAATATTGGCTCTATGACCATGGACAAATCACTTGATCTTTCAGTGCCATGGGAAACTCTTTAAGGCTGCAAATTACTAGCTAGTTGTATTGGTGGACAGGATTTCCATACTGGGATGAAAAATAGATTGGAACATATAGATATGACATGGTGTTTGGTGCATGCATAGAGTGCCTCTGATGGTGTCTCTCCATGTAGAAACTCTGGGAAGTTTTGTTCCAGGAGAGTCATGATAACATGTAATGGAAGTACAAGGGAGAGATGGTAGAACATGAGTAGACATTTCGTAACTGGTTCTAGTCTGCTAACCATGAGACTAGGTTAGAAGCCTTTCCTATTGTATGCGTAACTGGACCTGGGGGTATCTTCCAAAAGGCCTGCCTAAACCTTGATGCATTCCATATTATTTTCTATTGGCTCTGGTGATTTGATTCCTTTGCTGATAGGATCCAGTAAAAGGTAATGTCATAAGGAGAAAGCCTGGGTACCTTCTGTTGAGGTCATGTGGCTCTGAGAAATCAACCTGGTTTGCTCTTTGTCCATTCTATTTGAAGTTTCTGGAGTATCCCGATCTTCACAGTTTCAAAAGGTCAGGAGGGCACCCTGACATCCTGACATCCAAAACCTGAATTTTACAGTCTGTGAAGCATCAATGCTGAGAAACACAGAATGACATTTGGGGGTAGTCTTTAGGACCCACCCAGGATAGTTGAGACAATGAAACAGTGGGCAGACAAGCTGCATCATGAACTTGTTGGGACCCATTGATGCAGGAATTAGCTAAGAGTGTTTCCCAGAGGCCCTTAGGGCTGTGTGGGAAATGTTTGTATCTTTGTTCTTGCCATCACTTCAAAGTAAATATCCCTTTACAAGAGTTCATTGATGTTAAGTGGTTGAATACAACTAGGGGCTAGTTATTTAGTGGCCCAAAATGTGGGGAATATAGCAGGTGGGGGGGAGGGCTCAAGCCAATGGCTGTAGAGAAAGATACCCACAAACCTCTCAGGGTATTCCAGAACCCTAATGGAGCAGATGTCATAGGTTGGGATCTGGGAGAATGAATAGTATTACATACACACACATCTATACTCAAGTATTCCCACTAAAATTTATTGTTGCTTTCCAATTTTTGGACTTACAAGTTGTTTCCATTTTTTTCCTATTACAAATAGCAGTTAAGAATATTTTTGCATAAATGAAACGAGCAGAACCAGGAGAATCTGTACACAGTAACAGCAGTACTATAACGATGGCCAATTGTGAAAGCCTTAGCTACTCTGATCAAGACAATGACCCAAGACAATTCCAAAGGACTCATGATGAATAAGGTTCTTCACTTCCAGAGGGAGAACTTATGAACTCTGAGTGCAAATAGTTGTGGTTTTTTTAAACTTTATTTTTCTTGATTTTCCCCCCATAACATGGCTAATATGAAAATATATTATTTAATATATATTAATTTATAATTAAATAACATATAAATATATATTAAATACCATTAAGGAAAAAATTAATGCTAATAAATAAATAAAGATAACCATAAAAGACTTTTGCACAGACATCTTTTTTCCTTTTTATGATTTTAATACGATTTTAATAAAATCCTTCCAACAGAATCACTAGGTTGAAGGGTATAATTGGTTTTGTGTCCCCGCAAACTTCCAAATTACTCTCCAAAATGCTTGCACTCATAGGTGGTACTGTTAGAATACCTGGTTTCCCACAGTCCCACTAATGTTGGATTTTTATCATTTTTGACTATTGTTCCGGTAGGCATAAGATGCTATCCTAAGGTCATCTTCACATATTTGTCTTTGAAAGAAGAAAAATAATTTCAATATTGCTTTCAACCTAATTTATCTTTGGAGCCTTCAGTTTGAACTAGGTAATTTCTAGGCTCTCTTTTAGCTCTAGTTTTCCATGATCCTGATTCTGACCACCTCTAACAGCAAAAGAAGCTATCATTTCTATGGACTGATTTTGAGAAACTAATAACATTTTAACATCGAATTAGTAAAGATGAGTTAGGAGTAGATCGAGGATGTCTATGATTAGATTAGGGCTTTGCCAACTTTCAGAAGTGTTATGGCAAATGACAAGTTGCTGGGTTCTGTTCCCATGCTTGGGATGTGAAAGAGGGAAAGTAATAAAAATAATACCTAGCATTTATATAGCACTTTAAGGTTTGCAATGTGTGTGTGTGTGTGTGTGTGTGTGTGTGTGTGTGAGATCTAATTTGATGCTCACAGAAACTCTAGGAGGTTAGGTGCTATTATCATCTCCATTTTACAGATTAGAAAACTGAAGTTGAGTAGGACGAGGTAGGATAGGAGAAAGCCTTTTCCAAAATATCTCCTTCAACTCTGCTTAATTCCAGGGCCTTCTCTTAAATATTTCTTTGTGTAGCTTGCTTTGTATATATTTGTTTGCATGTTGTCTCCTGTTAGATTATAAGCTCCTAGAGGTCAGGGACTGTCTTTTGCCTCTTTTAGTGTCCCCAATGCTTAACAGAGTGCTTGGAACATAGTAGGTGTTTGATAAATGTTGATCGAGTGATGAAATCATCAATCTTTATTACATACTACTTGAATCTTTAAAAAACTGTTTAGATTGTGTTTTCTTTTGAACCTCCAATCAGATAATTACTTAACGCTTAAGTGGATCAATTAATGAGAACTGGGAAGGTATTGGGTTTTGTTTTGTTTTGGAGGGGGGAGGGGTAATTGTGCACAAAAACCAATCTTCATCAACGTATTCATTCTCCAGGTGTGACATGACTAGTGCTGAGTACCACAACACTCTTACCTCTCTCTAGTTTTAGAGTCTCTTGAGCCAGGCTAAAAATTTGTTGTTATTGTTCACTCGTTCAGACTTGTCTAACTCTCCATGACCACAAGGACCATAGCGTGCAAGGCACTCCTATCTTCCACCATCTCCTAAAGTCTGTCCAAGCTCGTTTGTTGCTTCTATGACACTATCTTCCCATTTCATCCTCTGCTGTCTCCTTCTCTTTTTGCCTTCAATCTTTCTCAACATCAGGGTCTTTTCCAATGAGTCCTGTCTTCTCATTGTGTGGCCAAAGTATTTAAGCTTCAGCTTCAGTATTTGACCTTCCAGTGAATAATCTGAATTAATTTCTTTAAGAATTTACTAATTTGATTTCCTTGCTGTCTAAGGGGCTCTTAAAAGTCTTTTCCAGTACCACAATTCGAAAGCGGTGATTCTGTGGCGCTCAGCTTTCCTTATGGTCCAATTGTCACAGTCATACATTGCTACTAGAAAACCATAGCTTTAGTCATATGGACCTTTATCAGCAAGGTCATGTCTCTGCTTTTTGCTGTCCATATTTGCCATAGCTTTCCTTCCAAGGAAGAACAAGCATCTTTTAATTTTGCGGCTGTGGTTGCCATCTGCAGTGATCTTTCACCCCCAAAATATAAAATCTGACATTGTTTCTATTTCTACTCCCCCTATCTGCCAACAAGTGACGGGACCAGTCGCCAAGATCTTGGCTTTTTGGATGTTAAGTTTCAAGCCAACTTTTACAATCTCTTCTTTCACCTCTGGCAAGAAGCTTCTTAATTTTTCATTTTCTGCCATCAGAGTGGTATCATCTGCATAGCTGAGATTGTTGGTATTTCTCCCAGCAACCTTAATTTGGCTTTTGATTCATTCAGTTTGGCATTTTGTATGTTGTACTCTGTATATAAGTTAAATAAATAAGGTGACTATATACAACCTTGCTGTACTCCTTTTCCAATCTTAAACCAATCAATTCTTCCATGTTAGGTTCTAACTGTTGCTTCTTGGCCTGAATACAATTTCCTCAGTAGAAAAGTAAGATGATCTGGTACTCCCATCTCTTTGAGAACTTGCCACATTTTGTTGTGATCCACACAGTCAAAGGCTTTAGTGTAGACAATGAAGCAGAAGCAGATGTTTTTCTGGAACTCTCTTGCTTTCTCCATAATCCAGTGAATGTTGCCAATTTGATTTCTAGTTCTTCTGCCTCTTCAAAAACCAAACTCCTGGTGGTTCTCATTTCACATACTGCTGAACCCTAGCTTGCAGAATCTTTTATTTTTATTTTATTTTATTTTTTAGCTTGCAGAATCTCAAGTATAACCTTGCTTAGCATGTGAAATGAATGCAACTGTTTGGTAATTTGAACATTCTTTGACATGGTCCTTCTTTAGGATTGGAACAGTAAGCTAATCTTTTCCAACCATGTGGCCACTGTTGAGTTTTCCAAATCTGCTGGCATATTGAGTGCAGCACTTTAACAGCATCATCTCTTAGGATTTTAAATAGCTCAGTTGGAATTTCATCACATCCGCTTTATTGTCAGGAATGCTTTTTAAGGCTCACTTGATTTCACTCTCCAGGATATCTGGCTCTATATAAGTAACCATGCCATTGTGATTATTGGTGATGTTAAAAAATCTTTTTGGTATCATTCTTCTGTATATTCTTGCCACCTCTTCTTCATCTCTTCTGCTTCCATTAAGTCCCTACCATTTTTGTCTTTTATCACACCCATTTTTACATGAAACATTCCCTTGATATTTCTAATTTTCTTGAAGAGATATGTTGTCTTTCCCATTCTATTGTTTTCTTCTATTTCTTTGCATTGCTCATTGAAGAAAACTTTTTCTCTCTGTTATTCTCTGGAATTCTGCATTCAGTTGGGTATAGCTTTCCCTTTCCCTTTTCTTCTTTATTCAACTATTTATAAAGCCTCATCAGAGGCTTTTTTGCTTTCTTGTTCTTTTTCTTTGCAATGTTTTTCTTGCTGCCTCCTGTCCCATATTGAGGCGCTCTGTCCATAGTTCTTCAGGCACTCTACAATCTAATCCCTTAAATCTATTCATCAATTCTACTTCGTATTCATAAGGGATGTTATTTAAGAATATTTATGCAGCCTGATGTTTTTCCCTACTTTTTTCACCTTAAGTCTGAATTTTGCAATAAGAAGCTCATGAACTAAGCCAGGTCTTGATTTAGCTGGCTGTATAGAGCTTCTTCACCTTTGGCTACAAAGTTTATAATCTATCTGATTTCAATATTGACCAGCTGGTAATGTGTAGAATTGTCTTTTGAGTTGTTGAAAAAGAATGTTGGTTATAACTAGTGAGTTATCTTGTCAAAACTCTAGTAGTCTCTGCCCTACTTTATTTTGTATTCCAATGCCAAACTTGCCTGTTATTCCAATTATCTTTTGATTTTCTAATCTCCTGTGATGTACATGACATCTTTTATGGTGTTATTTCTAGAAGATGTTGTAAATCTTCATAGAACTGATCAATTTTGGGCTCTTTGGCATCAGTGGTTGGAGTATAGATTCGTATTACTGTGATGTTGAAAGGTTTGGCTTGTATTTGAGCAGATACCACTTTGTCATTTTTGAGATTATACTCCAGTGCTGCTTTTCTCACCCTTTTATTGACCATAAGGGCTACTCCATTTCTTCTAAGGGATTCTTGCCCACAGTACTATATGTAGTGATCACCTGAATGAAATTCACCCATTCCCATCCATTTAATTTCACTGATATCTAAGATGTCAATGTTTAATTTTTCCATCTCCCGTTTGACCACATCCAGCTTACCTTGGTTAATAGATCTTACATTCTAGGTTCTTATGCAATATTGATCTTTATAGCATCGGACTCTCTTTTTGTTACCTGATGCATCTGTAACTGAGCTTCCTTTCAGCTTTGGCCCAGCTGTTTCATTAGTATTGGAGTCCCTTTTTAATTGTCTTCTTTTCTTCACCACTAGCATGTTAGACAATCTGAGGGGCTCATCTTCTGGTGCCATATATTTTATCATCTTAATACTGTCCATGGGGTTTTCTTGGCAAAGATCCTGGAGTGGTTTGCCATTTCCTTCTCCAGTGGATCACCTTTTGTCAGAACTCTCCACCATGATCTGTCTTGGGTAACTCTGCAGTGGTTCATTTAGCTATGCAAGCCTCTCTGCCACAACAAGGCAATGATCCAGGAGGGGAAGCTAAAACTGTTTTAACTTTTGGAGTTGCCAAATCACACTGCTGAATCATAATGAGCTTATGATTCAATAAATCCCCAATGTCTTTTGGCCACATTTCCTCGAACTTGTGAAATTAATTGTTAATAGATCCAATGGTAAGACTACATTTAAAGGGCTGGTTGGGTTTTTTTAAATATAGTTTTTACTTTTTCTTTGTATCCCCAGCGTTCAGAAAGTACTACATAGCACAAAGTTAATAAGTGTTTATTGATTTGTTTTCAATCAATAAATCTCATCTCATTACATTTGGCTCAGTGTTCTAGTTGGTTATGGTCTCTTTGAATCCTGCCTCTGTCTCATCCCAGTTAGCCATTCCTCCTAACTTTATTGCATCTATAAATTTGATAAATATGCCCTTTATACCTAAATCAAAGTGACTGATTAAAAAAACAACACATCAAAGTAATTGATAAAAATGTTAAATAGCACAGGGCCAATCCCAGACCCTGAGGCATTCTACTAGAGGCTAGGTTCAAGTGAATATCTAATCATTGGTTGGTTGTTGTCCTTTGTTCTCAAAGAAGACCAAAGTGATGTCACTATATTAGAGTCAAGTTACAATGCATTGGATTGTGACTGATCAAACCAATAGGAGCTTGGAATGCTCTACCACAACTCAGGCATGAATGGTCTGTATGAACATTTGGAGTGGATTCTCTAAATTTTCACATCCCGTGTTTCCTTTGGGCTGTTTCAATTTTGCTTTGCTCATAGAGCACAGCACCTTCTTTTATGTGGGCATGCCATGCTGAGGGGTCTTGTGCCAGTGTCTCCTATATCACACAATCAATTCCGAAGTTCTTAAGAGAGACCTTGAGAGTGTCCTTGTATTACTTCTTCTGACCACCATGTGAATGCTTGCCCTGTGTGAGTTCTCCATAAAATAATCTTTTTGGCAAGCATACGTTTTGCTTTCGAACAACATGGCTAACCCATCAGTGTTGTATACTCTGAAGCAGTTTGAATGATTGGCAGTGTAGTTTGAGTAAGGACCTCAGTGTCTGGTACCTTATCCTGCCAGGTGATCTTCAGAATCTTCCTAAGACAATTCAAATGGAAGTGATTCAGTTTCCAGGCATGGCACTGGTATACTGTCCAGGTTTCACAGGCATATAACAATGAGGTCAGCAGAATGGTTCCATAGGCCTTCAGTTTGGTTCATTGTTGTATGCCTGTGAAACCTGGACAGTATACTAGTGCCATGCCTGAAAACTGAATCACTTCTCATGAGGGCTTATGGAAAATTATGTCAAAATTTGGTTGCCCAGAGAAGTTCATCAGCATCTGTTGCAACAATTCAGCTAGCAGCTGCTGTAAGGGTGTAAGATTCACCAATAACCAGCACACAGAAAGCTGCCAACACAGGTTCTTTGATCTGCTTTACTAAGGAAAGTAACATTAAGGGGTTAACAATCTCAGTCTAATCAAACATACGAATATCATTCACTTAGTTCAGGGGAAAAAGCCAGCACCCTGAACTTCAGAGCAAATACAAACAAATTACAAACATACATTCATAAACAGACCAAATACAATTCGTAGTTACCAAGAAACCATCAACACCTGAGTGCAGCCAGGAGGCTCTTAAAGCAACTGCCCAGAGTCCCGCACCTCCAGGAGTGAGAGCCTCCAGAAAATAGCTCTGTTCTCTCTTTTCATACACTCTTTAGCTGTCATCCAACATCATCTGAGTGATCAGAACTCAGCCTCCTACTATTGGCTCCGGTCTTAGCAACTCCCCTTAGAACCCCGAGGGCTTCATGCCCACATAGGCTTAGAACCTAGTAAATAGGGGTTTGGGCCTGGGGCTTTGCACCTAGTAAGGCTCAATCAAAGACACTTAATCATTCTAAAACAGTAAGAAAGTCCCAACTTAATTGCCAATATAGCATCGTATGTCAATTTCATGACAGCATGCTTGCCCAGGTTCTGGATAATGAACAATGCTCTCGCCCTTTCCCAATCTAATCATTAATAGCTTTGCTAAGCCCTAAGATTCAACAAGCTCCTATGTCACTTAGCTATATGATCATCCCACTTCCATAAGAACAGCATGAGAAATTTAGTCAAATACTTTGCTAATACCCCTAGTCCGTTATCATTGGAGAACTCACACAGGGCAAGGTTCACATAGTGGTCAGAAGAAGTGATACAAGGACACTCTCAAGGTCTCTCTCAAGAACTTTGGAGCTGATTATGTGACATGAGAGACACTGGCACAGGACTGCTCAGCATGGCATGCCTGCATCAGAGAAGGTGCTGTGCTCTATGAGCAAAGCAAAATTGAAACACCTCAAAGGAAACACAGGATGTGCAAATTTAGAGTATCCACCCCAAATGTGTGCATGGACTATTTGTGCCTGACCTGTGGTAAAGCATTCTGAGCTTGTGTTGTCCTGATCAGCCACAGTCGGACACAT
This sequence comes from Trichosurus vulpecula, assembly GCF_011100635.1. Classification (NCBI taxonomy): domain Eukaryota; kingdom Metazoa; phylum Chordata; class Mammalia; order Diprotodontia; family Phalangeridae; genus Trichosurus; species Trichosurus vulpecula. Next base: position 85,085,168 of record NC_050581.1, read on the forward strand.
TGAATCTTGACTCAAACACAGTGATGTCATTTTGGTCCTCTTTGAGAATGAAGTACAGCAACCACCAACCAACCACCACCACCATCTGTCCCAATCAGCCATCCCATCCCTTCTTTGATCCTCTTCTTTTCTCCATATGGTTTTTAAAGGCAGTTAGATGGCTTAGTGGAAATAGGTTGGGTTTGGAGCCAGGGAGACCTGAATTAAAGTCTGACCTCATACACTTATTAGCTATGTGATCCTGGGCAAGTCACTTAACCTCTGTCTGTCTGTTTCCTCAGTTATAAAAAGGAGTAATAATAGCATCTACCTCCCAAGGTTGTTGTGAGGATCAAATGAAGTGATATTTGTAAAGGGCTTAGCACAGTTCCTGGTACAAGCACTTAATAAGTGCTTCTTTCTTTCCTTCCTTCTTTCCTCCCTCCCTCTCTTCTTCCCTCCCTCTCTTTCTTTCTTCTTTCCCTCCCTCCCTTCCTTTCTTTCTTTCCTCCTTCCATCCCTCCTTTCCTCTCTCTCTCTCTCTGTCTCTGTCTCTCTCCTTCTTTCCCTCCCTCTTTCTCTCCCTTCCTTCCTTCCTCCCTTCTTTCCTTCCTCCCTTCCTTCCTTCTTTCCTTCCTCCCTTTCTTCTCTCCTTTTTGCAAAACCTCATAATTTTATGCAATTGAAATTATCTATATAATCTTTTGCTATTGTCTCTAAGTCTTGTATGGTTAAGAACTTTCCTCCAGCCATAGCTACAAAAAGTACAGTGATTTGCTTTCTAAATCTTTTATGATATGGCTTTTTGGTGCTTGTTGTGGAATCTAGTGTAAGATACTGGTCTGACTCAAATTTCTGCCTAAAAAAACTTTGCATTTTTCTCATTAGTTATTATGTAACAACAGGTCCTAGCCCCAGTAATTTGTATTCTTAATTTTAATGACCTTTGAGAGAGCAATTTGGATGGAGTAGTGATATGCAATAGTAGAGTACTTTCAATGTAGTAGTAGATAAATTGCTGATAATTGGACAACATTCTGCTCTAAGGTAATGTTTATTATTTTAAAAACCAAACAATACTATATGTATGCATTGGGGGGCTTTTTGATATGTAAATCAGCCTTACTGATTATTTTGTTTCTTTGTCTTTAAAATGTTTGTTTTATAGGAGGGGAGGAGGAACACCTGGGAAAATTTGGGTGATGTAAAAAACCAAAAGACATCAATAAAAAATGTATTTTTAAAAAAGAAAGAGGAAAAAACAAATAATAGCATGAGTTTTATTTAGATCACTGGAAAGGAATTTTTGAGTGGATAGTTTGGGGGTTTCCTTTGTAGGATATATATTGTCAAATTGAAGATATAAATGTATTCAGCAAATACAAAGAAGCTTCAGGAATGGGTGAATAGGTGTTATAGGAACCATTGAGTTCATGTTGGTTTATAATCTTAAATTTTAAAATGTATCTTATAAGTGCTTGAGAAATCTCGAAGGTTAGTGCTCAACTTTCAACTCAAGGGAAAACAATAATACTTTTTTTTGGTTGTTTGAGACATTTTCTCACTGGCCTAAGGAAAACAGCATTGGGGATAGGTATGAATTGGGGATAAGCTTACTTCTGAAATCCCAAAGTTGTTGACTTGGCTATACCATCAGAAAAACAGTGGGATAGAGTGGAGTCTACAACAAACTTGGAGTTAGAAAATCTAGGTTCCGGTTCTGGCTATGACTCTTACTAGCAAGTCACTTAAACTTGGTGAGCCTTGATTCCTTTCACTGTAACATAGAGATAATGCTCATATTATTTGCCTCATGGGCTTTTATGAGGAAAACACTCTGTAAATATTACTTGCAATATAAATATGAACTACTCCTATTAAGATGGGCAGCAGAGATGTTTGAGAAATGACAAATGGTCCCATCAAGGGGAGGCAGAGGAGACTTTCTCTATCAATGTAGATCGGCATTGGATTAAACAACATGGATTGTCAGTCCCAGTAGGAAGAATTCTCTCTAGAATAAAGAAGCAACAAACATAGAGAGATTGTCATCATTGTGTAAAGAGAGTTTGAAATAACAGCCTCAGAGCTACCCTAATCCTGTTACTTTGGAAAGGCATTTCTTGGCTTTGCCGTTGACTAGATTTTAAATAAGTGTAGATTCAACTCAACTCAAATATTTACTAAGCATATTTTATATGACATAGCAAGATGTAGAAGATAGAGAAGATGGGCCTCCAAGTTAGGGAGACCTGGATTCACGTCCCACTTCTACCATGTCTAGGCTGTGTGACCCTGGCCAAATAATTCATCTCTCAGTGCTTCAGGCAGCTCTTGAGAGACTATAACGTTGCAGAGTAGTTACTGATCTGCATTGGTAGAAGAAGAATCCTCATTGGAAGTTCCCTATATTAACAAAATTATAGCCATGATCCAAAAAACAGGAAGTCTTCAGAGTCAGGATAAGATCGATATATGTGTGAGATATCTAAGACACATACACACATATATAAAATACACACACATATACATACATATATACATATTCATCAAACATAAATATACATAGATGCATAGATGTGTATATATATATACACATAAGTAGAAACAAGTTTATGCATATATGTATGTAATGTGGCTGGCTTGCATGTAGCACAGATAGACATCTCTAGAATTTGGTCCCTTCTTCTTCGAGGGAGACTATGAAGAAGAAGGACTAAGCACTTACTCCTTCCATTGCCTTATTCCAAGGTTGAACTAGAATTATATTTATCCACTATATCTCAGACATCCACCTTGTTTAGATGAAGGAAGTTCAGGACAAGAGGCATGATCCCTGATTATTCTTAAAGGGGAGGGGCTAGCTCTTATCTTACACTCACCAGCTTAGCTCCTTCCCACCAAACACTAATTACACAAAAGATCATCGCAAATAATGACTGGAATAAAGCCCATTTATCTAAGCAGTAAGGCAAACAGTAATCAGAGAAACTATGAAGGTTAGAATATACCAAAGAGTTTATGGGTGAATGAGCTCTTCAGCTTATTCAGCTCATGAGATAAGATTGCAGCTCAACCAAGGAGAGAAGGAATGATCTCATTCAAAGTATGCCCATTCTTGGCAGTTTCTAGAATTTCCAGGGCCATGATGGGGATGGCTTTCCATTTATGTCTGCTATTCCAAAGACTTTCTTTCTCTGCTGCATCCCTGGAGTTCCTTTCTCTATTTGTCTCTCCTAAGGAATGTTGAGAACCAACCTTACTCAAGTATTGGGCATAGTCCTATAGTATTCAGCATTTCTTCTGCCATCAGGAATGACATCTCCCACCACCCAGGCAGCACATGGCTTGCAGGCCCAATACTATTTTTGAGTGAGATGGCCCAATGGGGTGTTGTTATTAGAAAGATTTATGTTGGAGTCTTGCCTCTGGCACATACTAACTGTGTGACCATGGGCAAGTAACAACTTCTTAGTGCCTCAGGCAATGTTCTATATGACTATAAGTTACAGATGAGCACTCATCTGTATCAGTTGATGGGAATTACCTTTACTAATGAAATCAGAAATCTGGACTAAACAATAGAAAAAAGTAAAAGGCACCATGCTAGGCACTAGAGAGATGAAGGAAAAAGTCCTTGTCCTCAGGGAGCTGGGAGCTTACATTGGGCTGTACTTACAGTCAACTGTTAAGATATCTCTTAAAATCCCTAGGCTTCAAAGCCACCTTCAATGTTTTTATTCTATTTCATTCTTCTAGAGCTGAAACAGGGCCTTTCAACTATATGATTGACATGTTAGTCCTGGGAAAGGAAATTTAGGGAGAGTGTTTCTTTTCTCAACTTTTGGAATGTCTTCCATCTTTGGATTTTCTGAAAACTTATTTCACCAATAAAGTCTGTTTCTCACCCAGATGTCCAACCCTGTGGATTTCCCCTAAGAACAGAGTTACATCTTGGCTCTCCAGAGAGATTTTTCTTTTGACTGGAAACCACAGGGGAGTCCAAGGGCTCCTGGGCTCAACATTCTTCCTTGGTTCCCAGCAGCCTTCTTGCTATATGCCAGACTAGAATGTGAGATGATCAAAGACCTTTATTATCTCATTGTAAATGAGGTGTAATTGAAAGAACATTGGCCTTATAGTCAGTTCTAGGTTAAAGTCCTGATTTTGATAGTTATTAGTTACATGACTCTACACAAGTAGCCCAACCTTTTCGAACCTTACTAAGATGAGGATTATAATGAGAATAACTAACCTGCATGTGGTGATTTCAAGTTTACAAAGCATTTTACATGCGTAGCAATTACAAGCTTTGGGGGTCCTTATCCCAACTCACAAAAACTAGAAGGTTGGGTTCCCAGAGCATGGCTGACTGCATCTATCCATAAAGATTCAAGGGGTATCTCTGGAAGGCAATGGGATGTTTTTCTAATGCTGTTGCCTCAAGGTTGTTGTGTGTTTGTCCTTTGTTTACGAAGAGGACCAGGGCATCAGGGAAATGATGACATGACTTGCAGTTGACTTTGATTTGAGTGAGAGAAGGCTGTGCAAGGGCACCAGCCTCACTTTCTCCTCCAGAGCCATCTGAATCTAGTGACTAGATATTCATCAGGATGACTGGAAATGGCCCGAGACTCAAAGGGAGACCTGGCCCTTTTAGGCTAAGGCTTTTTCAGGTACTCACGTAGAGTGCCTCACACCATCATTCTGGACTGTCCTTCTCCCCTCATAACAATCACCAGTGCCAGTTAATGTCTCCTCAATATCACTGATGCTAGTGATTAGCATCCTACTGTCAATATAAAAAACTAATGTTGATTAGCTTTTACAAAAGGGTATTTACTGAGAAGATACAGCATTAACAGAAGCAAAAAAACCCAAAAAACAAAAAAAAAACCTCCCTCCTTTACCAAACTGGTCCCTGGAGAGGTTGGGTTCAAACTTAAAAATGTTATTACAAAGCATTTACCTCATCACTCCAATTTCAAAATGTGGAATGACTAATGGATAAGTTACTCCCTTCCTTGTAAATGTCTGAGGCCACATTTGAACTCAGGTCTTCCTTACTACAAGTCCAGCTCTCTATTCCGTATACTACCTAGAAGTTTCACTTACTAGCCGTGTGACTCTGGACTAGTCCCTAAACTTCCCTCACTGTCATTTTCCTCAACTATAAAATAGAGATAATAGCTCCTACTTCATGGGGTTATTGCAATAATTAAATGAGATTATATATGTTCAGTGCTTTGCAAAATAAAGTTATCTGTTGCTTGTTTTGTTGGGTTGTTACTATTTTTACACATCACCACAGACTTTTAGAAGCAAATTCCCCAAGACTACATGGGCTGGTAGCAGGCAAAGCACCCTGAGCATACTCATTGGCCAGATTCTCTCCTCACCCCACTACGCAGATTTTCCATCTGAGTTTCATAACCACCTTGTGAGTAAGTCCTACGAGTATTATTATCCCCTTCTGTAGATAAGGAAACTGAAGCTCAGAGGTTAAACTTCCACTCCCAGTCACACAGCTAGCTAGTCCAAGTAAGTCTAGCATTCTGTTTATAAGAGAAATGCTACATTAAGTATGAATTGTCATTATGGAGAACTCATCTCCTCCCTAAGTGACTCCTTCCTAGTCATTCTCTGAGGTCACAGAGAAAGATGCTTCCTCCTTCTACCCTTCTTTTTTTGTTCTTGGATTCAAAAAAGTAGAAATCATCTATGGAGAGGGAGAGAAAGTTAGGAGCTGACACTGATGCTTCTGCATCTGACATTTTAGCTGTTTGCTTCCATTCTAAGTGGAATTCAAGTTATAGGGGAACTCTATAAGTCTTTAGGCACACTGGGGAGAAAGTGAGACTCAGCTGTGGAGAATTTGGGGTCCAGAGAGTGTTCAGGCCACCTAACTAAGAGTACAAACAACTCCCATGTGCCTCTGACCCAAGGTAACATCCTGGGTTGGAGAGGGTGGTAGTCAGTAGTGGTGGTGATATATGCCCAACTGTGCACAGGTATAGACTTCTCTGCAGTGGGAACCAGATCTGTCTTTACGTCTGTTGTTTTCTGGTCTACCTTGCACAAAACAGGAAAAATGGACAAAAGGGTTGAGTCTTCAGCTGGACCATCTCTCTATAGACCTAACTCAGACTTTGTCCAGTCTGAGACAACTGATTTAACTCCATTTGAGAGTCTGAGTCAAAGCAAGAATGATGTAATGGATAGAGCATTGGATCTGAAGTCAGGAAGACCTGGGCTTAAAATCTGCCTCAGACACCTACTACTTGTATGACCTTGGGCAGGTCACCTAATCTCTCTGGGCCTTAAGCTCTTTATAAAATAAGAGAGTTGGACTTTATGGCCTCCAATCCTCTCCAATTCAAGCTATGCTCTTATGATTCTATGACTCCTGTCAGTCTTTTCAGGAATGGGTCAAATGGGTGTGTCTGTATTCTTCGTAGAGAAACACAAAATCCCAAACAAAGGCTTAAACTTCTGCAAACTCCTTAAGTTGATCAAGGAATTTTCTGATCATTTCCCTAATTAATAATAATTAAATATAAACATAATTAATAGTAAACAAATCGCATAATATTGTCCAATAATACCATAATAGTAGTTTAATAACTAATAATCATAAAAACTAATAAAAATAAAATATAAATGTAACACCAACTTTCTTTTTGTATAATTATGATAATATATGCATATATGTATATATTCATGGATATGTGCTTATATATCCTTATACATATAGACATAATATGTGAATATATAGATGCATATACAATAATATAATACAATAATATAACACAATAATGCATGCATATATCTTCAGACCTGTGATTTCACCAGTATAGAGAGCTCCACAGTGAGACAGCTGTTCTGCCATTTATAATCACTGATAGTATCTTGGGGCTTTGATAGATTAAATTACTTTCCCAAGGTCATATAACCAGATGTTAGAATTCAGACCTTAACCCAGGTTTTCCTGCCTCCAACATCTTCTCTCTGTCTATTAATTAGTCATAGAATCACTGACCTAGAGCTTAAAGATAATCTTGTCAATACCCTCTATTTTACATATGGGATAAGTCACACAGGGAGCAGATGTCAAGGGTGGGATTTAAACCCAGGTCTTCTGACTCTAGAGGCACTGCCCTTCTTACTATACCAGTATATAAACTATCCCTGTAATCTAAAAAGTCATTTGTTGTTCAGTTGTGTCTGACTCTTGACTCCATTTGGGTTCTCTTGGTAAAGATACTGGAGTGGTTTCCCATTTCCTTCTCCAGATCATTTTACAGTTGAGGAAACTGAGATAAACAGGGTTAAGAAGTGACTTGCCCTGGGTCACACAGCTAACCAGTGCCTGAGGCCAGATTTGAACTCAGGAAAATGAGTCTTCTTGACTCCAGGCCCTGACAATCTATCCACTGTGCCACCTAGCTGCCCTAAAAAAATCATAGCAACTAATAATAAATTTTCAAATGCCCTTCAACTCAGGATCTGAGAAATTGTCTACTCCAACCTTCTTGTTTGATAGCTGAGGGAATGGAGAGCCAGAGAAATGATGGGATTTGCCCGAGGTTAGAGGGAACAAGCATTTATTAAGTGCCTGTTATATCCCAGGCACTGTTCTAAGCACTTTACAAATATCTCATCTGATCCTTACAACAACCTTGTGAGGTAGATGCTACTATTATCCCGATTTTCCAGCTGAGAAACCTGAGGCAGACAGAAGTTAAGGAACTTGCCCAGAGTCACACAGCTAGTAAATGAAGTGTGTGAGGATGGATCTAAACTCAGGCCTTCCTGACTCCAGGCCCTGGGCTCTGTCTCCAAAGTAGAGGACTGAGTATGGTGAGATATATACTTATGGATATGAATAGTTAACAGCAACAATACAGGACAAAACTCTGTAGGGTTAAGATGACAGCATCTTACTTTCCATGCTCCTATTTATCTTTTCTTGCAGCAAGACATTTCCCAGAAAGGATTATTTATTCTATTGTGAGAGCAATAGATTTAAAAGGTAGTTTTGCCATCAGTCCACTTTGTATATTACTCGTGTTTTGTCTACTGCTCCCCTTGGAACAGCTCCATCTTCATAACAATTTGGCAAAAAGCAATCAAGAAAAATACACAATTCTACTCCATGTGCTCTACCGTACACAGTTTTTTCTTTTTTTACAAATGCACAGATATCAAAGTTGGATGGAACCCTATAGTCCATTTTTATCCACCCCATACCAAACAAATCCCTTTGCAACATTGATAAGTGGTCAGCCAGGCTCTGCTTTAAGGCCTCCAGTGAAGTAAACCCATTCATCATCCGGGCTGATCAGATTTGACTCCTTTCCTCAAGAAGATAAAGGAAAATCCATAGAAACAGGTAGAATGAGGGACAAATCTATGCGTGGAGCCCCAACATCCAAAGTAAATAGTCTAATTTACCTTAAATTAGTGCACTTGTCAAGTCTCCAACTTCCTTTGAGTATAAAATTTTACAATCCTTAACTGTCTTGAGCCACCCTGAATCCATCTATAGTCTAGATAGAAATCATTTATTGGCTTTAGCTATGTGTTCAGTTTCATTTCCCAGAAGCAAGGCCAAGACTGAGACCCAAGGGTAATGGTAGGACAGAAACAGGTGCTTCTATGGTGCAATGGAAAAGCCCTAGCTCAGAAGTCAGAAGATCTGGTTTCAAATACCTCTGATGTGTATTACCTAAACTCCTTTACTTCAGCAACCCTCAGATTCCTCATCTGAAAAATAAGAGGGTTGGACCAGATGGCCTCTAAAGTCCCTATCAGCACCAGATCTCTGAGCCTATGAACCTACAAGTGAATATTGCACTGGTTGTTTGTATGCTATTAATAAATGACCTAGTTAGAGGTGGGCAGAACTGTGTTCCCATTCTTTGGGATCCAGAGCTGGACTAACTCACAACCCTTCAAAAACTTGAAATCAGCTATCATGTCCCCTTGAAATGTTTTCTTCTCCAAGCTGAACCTCACCAGATGCTTTATAAGTCTTATTTATGATAATCTTGAGGCCCTCCACCTTCTTGGTCAATCTCTTCTGGACATTGTCTCATTTATTCATAGCCTTCAAGAGGTGGCATGCAGAGCTGAGCACAATGTGCCAGATGTGGTCTGATCAGGGCAGGACAGTAGAACAGTTACAGATGAATGAGGTTTCCTTTTGATTGAGACATTTGCCTTCTCTAGTCCTACCATTCCTCTTCCATTTTCCACAGTCTTTCAGAGATCACAGACAGATCAGTAATAATATCTCTTCATTCTTTTGGGACTCTAGGATATGGTTCATCTGGGCTTGGTGATCAGAACTCATCAAGCTTCTTTGTAGAAGGGACTTTAAGGAAATTATTAGTTTTTCCATTAATAATGTTTTTCCTTCTCACTTTATTATTTAGGTCTATGATATAACCATTCTATGCTCTCTCTGGTGTTCCTCCTCTAGCAATTATCTTTCTCTCCCCTCTCAGATAAATCAGATAACAGTAATCCATAATAATGAATAATTATAATCATAATGCTTGGAGCAAGCAAATATCATTTTATCAAATCATAGTAAATGTTGATAGTCACATGCCACTGGATTTCTCTAATGTAACCAAAAATTTACTTCTAGATGGAGACAAAGATCTAAGAGTGGTATCAAAAGGCTTTCTATGGATAACATCTACATAAACTTGGATATGTTGATAAGGAAGTGAAAAACAAATGACTGATCACAGAGATTTTTGAGGGTTTTTTTTTTTTACAGATATGAAGAGGTTTATCATGTCAGTTCAGATAATCTCCATTAGAAATTACAAACATTATCCTAAGGAAGACTAAGTAATCAGTGAAAATTATGGAAGGAAACTAGAAATTATGCACCTGCAGGCTATAAAATTTTGTACCTATTGAATACCCAAAAAGACATAACCTGGTGTCTCAAGACACCAGTCACCACAGTGCTGGATCTGGAGTCAGGAAGACTCATCTTCTTGAGTTCAAATCTGGTCTCAGATACTAGCTATGTGACCCTGGGCAAGTCACTTAACCCTGTTTGCCTCAGTTTCCTCATCTATAAAATGATCTGGAAAAGGAAATGGCAAAACACTCCAATATCTTTGCCAAGAACACCCCAAATGGAGTCACAAAGAGTCAGACACAACTGAAATAACTAAACATTGGGGAAATGTATGAGCTTGGTTAGGTCACTTAACAATTAGGCCTGAACATAGGTCTACTTCAGGTTCTTCAACTGTAAAATGTGGATAATAATAGCACCTTCCTCGCAGGGCTATTGTGAGGATCAAATAAAATATTCATAAAAGGGCTTAGCACAGTTTCTGGCACATAGTAGATGCTTAATAAATATTTATTTTCTCCCTTTCTCAAACTGGAAATAGCAAGCATGAGTGGCAAACTACAAGAAAATCTTTCAAAATATAGAAACCTGGTAGATTTTAGTAGGGTGAGGGGAAAGATTGATTTGACTAATAAACTAAATTGATTCAAGGAATAGAAAGTCACCCCAGGAGGGATGGGGGATACTTAAGAATGAAATTCTGAAAACACAAAGGAAAACAATTACAATGAGGAGGAAAATGCAATTTGTGGAATTCACCAACTAATTTAGATTTAAAAAGAAATATACAGAAGATGGAAACAATGACAGGTAACAGAAGAAGAATATGAAGGTATCACACAGCCCTGTTAAAAAATAGTTTCAGGAATGCTCAAGCTATGAATGAACTGAGGCTGGTGAAGAAGGTTAAAGATGACAGAAAAGACTTTTTCGGTTTTATTAGGAGAAAAAGGAGGATCAAAGAAGCAAACTTGCTTGGGGTGGATGGGATGATGATGACTAACAACAGAGAAAAATAGAACTGCTCAAATCTTAATTTGTTTTTCTTTTCTCTGCAAAGGAGAATAACCTTTACCCTGGAACCAAAAGAACAACAATGACCAACAGGGAAGTTGTATCAACTCCAGTGGACAAGTAGAGATCATAAAAAAGCATCTGCTTCCCTGATGAATTCAAGTCACCTGGCTATAGATGAACCACATCCTTGGGTCTTGATAAATACTCATTCCCTTCCCTCCTCACTAATGTTAGAATAGATTACAGAAGAGCAAATGCCCCAAATGTTCCAGTAAAAAAAAAAGAGATGAGAACAGAGCCTGCAGATTATAGGCCAGTGAGCTCAATTTTGATTTAAAATTCTGCATCAGATTATTACAGATGTGATTGGCAAATAACCAGGAAAAAGGGAGCGGTGATTATAGAAAGTCAGCATGGCTTTCTCAAAATCAGGCCATGCCAGACTAACCTCATTTCCTTTCGGGACAGGATTACTAAACCAGTAGATGAGGAGAATTCTGTGAGTACAGTATACCTGTGTTTTTAGCAAACCTTTTAATAAAGTATCTCATCCTATTCTTGTAGAAAAGATAGGTGTGGATTAGATGATAATTCAATCAGATAGATTCAAAAGTTTTTGAATGGAAGGACTCAAATAGAAGTTGTGAGTGGTTTAGTGTCAGGAGATCTCCAGTAGAGCACCCCAGGGATGTGTACTTGAGTAGTTCAGTGCCTTGTTTAACATTTTTGTCAATGGCTTAGAAAAATGTACATACAATCATTAAATTGCAAATGACACAAGTCTGGGGGAAATAACTGACACACTTGATGATAGAGTCAGGATCCTAAAGGATCATGATAGGCTAGGGCATTGGGTGGAATCTAAGAAGATGAAATTCAATAGAGATAAGCATAAAATCCTGCACATGGCTATAAAAAATCAATTTCACCATTATAAGATGGGGAGAGACATAGGTGGAAGTCAGTCAGTCAAAAAGCATTATTAAGCATCTTCCATGTGCTAAGTGTTGGGTGTACAAAAAAGGCTGCTCAAAAAGCTAATGAAATCTTAGGCTGCATTAGGATGGTTTCCAGTTTCCAGGAACAGGTGAGTGATAATCCCATTGTACTCTGCCCTTGGCAGGCCTCATTTAGAATATTAGGTTTAGTTCTAGGCACCAAAATTTAAGAAGGACAGGGATAAGCTACAGGGTGTCCAGAGGAGGGCAACCAGGTTGATGAAGGGCCTTGTGTTTGTGAGTTGAGGATTGGTTGAAGGATAATGTTGTTAATGTTAGATAATATTGTTTGTCCTTCATTTTTGAAGAGGACTAATGACATCATTGGGTAATGTCTTGATTTACTCATATTGGATTTACTTAAGTAAGGCAGAGTCACACAAAGTCTTCAGCCTCACCCACTCTTGTAGAGTCATCAAAATCCAGTGGCAAGACAAAAGTCAGGGTGACTGGTGATGGCTTGGGATGCAGTGGATGACTTTGGCATCTTTGATGTTTGACGAAGTTCTAAGTGGTCTACAAGCCTGCTTTAGCCACTGTCATGGCTGTTGGAACAAATTATTTGCCAGGGAAAGTCTTCACATGCTTGGGGTAGACATCCCCCTAACTCACTAACAAGTCTGAGGCCTATTGGTTACCCTCAACTTGGTTTAGCCCGTCTGTCAAGATAGTTTTACTAGGGAATGGCCACTGCACATGCTATAGCTTCTTGGATCCACAGGTGAAAGTTGGGTAAAGGTGGACACCAAAGGTAGATGAGCAGCTCTGAAAAGGGCTAATATTTATAAGGGCAAAAGAAGACTCAGGAGGGTGTCATTGTCCTCTTCTCTGGTTTCCCTGCTACTTCCCTCCCCCCATCTCTACTCTCTCTCTCTCTCCCTCTCTCTCTCTCTCTCTCTCTCCCTCTCTCTTCCCCTCCCCCACTCTCTCTCCTCCAAAGCATCATTGTTGCTAGACTAATCTTTATTTCCAGATATAGTCATCTTCAGTAGTCCCCAGTTGCCTCTAGAGTTAAGTTCAAAGGTCATGGCATTCGAGGTCCTCTCCAGTCTTGACCCCTCCTACCTTTCTGGACATATCTTGTGATGCTCTGGTATCACAAACCTCAAGGTATAGCTAAACTGGACTATACTTTGCCCTCTGCCACTTCAGTATGTTCCCTGTGCCTGAAATGTCTTCCTTCCCTGTCTTCACCTGTCCAGTTCCTACCCATTAAAGGTCATCCCAAATGTCCCGTCCTCCACGAAGCTTCCCTGATCTGCCTGATGGCAGCAAGGCTGCCCTTCATTACTAGGTAGTAACAGCAGTGGCTAACATCCATAAGATAGTCTAGGATTTGTGGAGCACTTGGCGTACATTGTCTCATTTGATTTTTGAAACTACTCTCATAGGTCAACGCTACAGCTATTATCTTATAGAGGAGGGAACGGAAGCTCAGAGATAATAATTACAACAACAATAGTATGTAGTACTTTATGTGTATTATTTCAATTGATTCTCACCAAAACCACTGCAATAGAGGGGCTTTGCTATTCTCATTTTATAGGTGAGGAAACTGAGAGAATAATAATTAATAATAATAATAATGACATTTATATAAGGCTTTAAATTTTGCAAAGCATGTTACACATACTATCTCATCTGAGCCTCACAACAACGCTGCAAGGTAGGTGTTGTTATTGTCCGCATTTTGTAAGTGAAGAACCTGGGGCAGAGAGAAGTTAAGAACCTTGGCCAGGGTCACCCACTCAAGCAAGTGTCTGAAGTCACATTTGAACTCAGCTCTTCCAGACCACGAGTCCGGTGCAATAGCTATTGTGCCAACAAAGCTGCCTAGGCAATAGTTGACTGAATGATAGAGAGGATACAAGGTCCCGCCGTACTTGTTGGTCGTGTTATTGTTCAGGGAGTGGTCAATTCAGTAAAGCAAGACTCTCCAACAAGATGTCTCCTTTGTATACGTCATCACAGAAGAATCCTTGAATGAAGAAAGAGAGATAACTTTGTGCTATGACTCCTGGGCCAGTGATCTTTCCTATTACACTGTGCCATACTGCATCTGTAAATGCGGTGATGGTAAGGGCGGAGTCTTTAATGAACAATGAATTGCACTTAGCCCAATGCTTTGCACAGAGTACCCACTTGAACTGAATTGAATTCTTGGCATAGGAAGACATTTATTGAATGAAGACCTCCAGGTGGCAATAGTGGGTTAGAATAGTGGGTTTGCATCAGGAAGACCTAGATTCAAGTTCTGCCTTAAATGCTTGTTAGCTGGCCGACCTAAGCAAGGCGCTTAACCTCTCTAAGCCTTAGTTTCCTCGTCTGTAAAATGGGAATGATGATATCACCTACCTCACGGGGTTGTTGTAAGGATCAAATGAGATGATGCTCAGAAAATACTTTTCAAGAATTAAACATCTATATAAATGCTAGCTATTATCATGTTTGCCCTTGTGACAGAATTTGCCTCATCTTACTTTGGGCTATATAATTCAATGTTTTAACTATAAGAATTAAGGGGATGTGGGAAGAGTAGCGTGCTATTCTTGGGAGTATCTAAAAAGTGAGTCATCAGAGGGAACCCCAGGGAAATTGGGAAGAAGTGGTAAACTCATCATCTTTGCTTGGCAAATGACCCAAAAACCAGAGGGATCCCTTAAACAAAACCAGAATTTTGTGGGTATTCCAGGAGGAATCTGAGGTTTGAAAAAAAAGGGATAAGACAGGAAATCTTTTTATAGTTTTTACAGGAAGATGATACAAGTCAACAAGGGGAAGATGTCAAAAGCCATTAAAGATACTTGAGCACTAGAGAGACAAAGTGTGAGACTTCACCTTAGAATAATATGGTACTTTGCCCAACTGACAAAATGAATGAACAGGCAATTTTCAAATGAAGAAATTAAAGCTATCTATAGTCATAAGAAAAAATGCTCTAAATCACTATTGATTAGAGAAATGCAAATTAAAAAAACTCTGAGGTACCACAACACACCTATCAGATTGGCTAATATGTGAAAACAGGAAAATGATAAATGTTGGAGATGTGGGAAAATTGGAACACTAATGCATTGTTGGTGGAGTTGTGAACTCCCTCTAACCCTCTTCATTGACTCATCTCATTTTTCAGATGAAGAACTGAGGCCTTGTATCAGTAAGGCAATTATAAGCCTAAAGAGGAGGAGCCACTTACCCAAGACGACACAGATAATAAGAAGCAGATCGAAGACTCAAACACGTGTTCTCTGACTCCTAAGCTAGGGAGGGGTCTTTCCACTATAGCCCATTATGTTTATTTGTAGTGATATTTAATATATTTGCCAGAAAAACTAATCACTAAGGAAAGTAAAAATGGAAATATTATTATAATTAACCTGCAAATTAAGAATTGCTGCAGATTTGGCCTAAAATAAAAGAAAAATACCCATTATTTATCAATACCTTAATGTGTTTTCAGAAGGCAGACACAAATTTGAAAGAGAGGGACTTGACCTTCCATTCAATAGAATGTAAACTCCTTGAGTTTAGGGGTTGTTTTGCTTTTATCTTTCTATCTCCTGTTCCTAGCACAGTGCTTGGCACATAGTAGGTGTTTATAGATTATTAAGTACTTCCTATGTGCAAAACCCTATGCCAGATATCAGCCTCTCTCCCCTAAGCTGGTTAGTTGTTGTCCTTTGTTCTTGAAAAGGACCAAAATGACATCTCTATGTTGGGGTTGCCCTAAACTATTGCTCTTGGAGTCATCTGAGGCCTCTTCTAATAAGCAGGTTGGGGAGAGACTCAAATAGACAGCTATTTAGAGCTCATATGGACCTTAGACATTCTTTAGTCTAGCTGCCTCACTTTATAGATGAGGAAAGTGAGGTTCAGTAAGGGGACCCGACTTGTCCAAACACCTAATGGTGGGTATTGGTGAATAGATGACTAATTGCATAGGAGTAAAGTGGGGAGTTAATAGATAGATCATTATTACCACTAACTCTTTAGCCTTTGTGCTCTGAGAGCTCTGATCTGCTGCAGTAGAAGGCAGAAGAGAAGAGGAAGGAAGAATTCTTAGCAGAGAAATGCCAAGGGCAGTATGAACCTGGAAGTCCTGCAAAAGAGAAATTTCGAAGGGCAGGTGGTACAGTGGATAGACAAAAGACATAATTAAGGTAATCTCCCGCTCCCTGAAAAATAACCAACAAAAAATAATGATACCACTCTGATGGCAGAAAGTAAAGAAGAATTAAGATAGTTTCTTGAAGAAGGTGAAGCAGGAAGTGTAGATTCTGGCTTGAAGCTTAACATCAAAAAAACTAAGATATTGGCAACTGATTCCATCACTTTCTGGCAAATAGAGGGAGAAGAGATGGAAGCAGTGTCAAACATTGTATTCTTGGGCTCAAAGATCATTGCAGATGGCAACTACAGCCATGAAATTAAAAGACACTTGCTCCTTAGAAAGAAAGCTATGGCAAATCTGGACAGCATACAGAGACGTCATCTTGCTGACAAAGGTCCATATAGTCAAAGCTAAGGTTTTTCCAGTCACAATGTGTGGCTGTGTCAGTTGGATTATAAGGAAAGCTGAGTGCCGCAGAATCACCTCTTTCTAACTGTGATGCTAGAGACTTTTGAGGGTCCCTTGGACAGCAAGGAAGTCAATACTTAGTCAATATTTAAAGAAATCAATTCAGATTATCCACTGGAAGGTCAAATACCGAAGCTGAAGCTTAGATACTTTGGCCATACAATGAGAAGACAGGACTCATTGGAAAAGACCCTGATGTTGGGAAAGACTGAAGGCAAAAGGAAAGGGGGATGACAGAGAATGTGATGTTTAGATGGTATCATGGAAACAACAAACACAAACCTGAACAGACTTTGAGAGAGTGGAGGATAGAAGGGCCTGGTGTTCTCTGTGTTCTATGGGGTCACAGAGAATCGGACAAGACTAAGTAACTGAACAACAAGTGCAATACCTGGCACACAGTGCTATTTAAATAAATGTTAATTATTATCATTATTATTATCACTAACATCATTACTATTATTACTAAGCAGAGCCAAGTTGCTGCTGATGTCCTCTTCCTTTTCAATGAAGTAAACCGAGGTCCCAGGGGCACCACCACAAATGAGGGGAAAGGACTCTGGGATAAAGATTACTCCACAGAATCAAGACCAGAGCTTTTGTGGCACAGTAGGACCCTCAGGATCTCTATCAGTCGCTGCATCTTGGGGAGCAATACAGCTTGAGAGACTCTGAAACGTGACTCACTGTTGGTCTGGGCTATCTGAATACAGCAGAAGGAGGAAGAAAGAAGGTGAGAAACTGAATCATAGTCACAAATCAAAGGGCAAATAATTATCCAGCAAGAAGAGTCCTGTAGGGCTGGTATTTTTTTTTAAATTTAAATTCATAGCTCAATTTTCCAGCTGCTGGGGAAAGACACAGAGAGGAAAAACTACAGCTATGGAATTTTTATAAGGCTCTTTCAGCCCCCATTTGACGCACCATTTCTCTTCCTCCCTTCACATTTTTCTCTCCTGAGATTCTTAGGAGAGTTCTTTCTGTCTATGCATCGGAAAACTATTCGTGAGACTTTCAGGCCCCAGATCTTGAGTAAGATTCATGGAGCCTAACCAGGTAAGAGAATCATAGAGCACTAGAAGTAGAAGGAACCTTAGAAATGATCTAAACCTATGCCCTTATTTTACAGGACAATCTAAAGCCCAGAGACAGAAAATCACCTGCCTCAAACCACATACGAAGCTAGTTGTTAGACAGCCCCAGAAGTCAGTCAAATAGCATTTATTAAGCACCTTCTGTGTTCCAGGAACCATGCTAAGCACTTAGTGAAACAAAGAAATAATATTAGTAATAATTATAACAATAATTATAACTAGCATTCATGTAGCCCTTCAAGATTGCAAAGTGATTTATAAATACTAACTTATTTGATAGCAAAAGATAGCCCTTGGTCACCAAGAGCTTATGGTCTAAGCAGGGAAAAAACACGCAAACAGGTCTGTAAAAGCAAGATATATACAGAATAAATAGGAAATGATCCACAGAGGGAAGACACTAGGATTAGAGGGATTGGGAAAGACTTCTTGCAGAGGGTGGAACATTAGCTGAAACTTGAAGGGAGTCAGGGAAGCTTTGTCTCATGATTCACAGCCCAGAGTTCTTGCCCTGAATTCTGCTGTCTTTGTAACTCTTCTTTTTTTTAAGGCCCATTTGTCTCATCATTTCTAGGACATAGGGAACTTCTCATGGAGTGAGTCAGATCTCTAAAATGCCATTGGTGAATCATAGTAGAACTTACTAGGCCCAGGCTTGGTTAAAACTAGACAGCAAATAGAAAATCAACAAACCAGTTAATGGGGGGTTGAGGTGGGGGGAGCATTCTGACTTTCCAGTTTAGCCAGAGGGAATAAAAGAAGATGAGATAAACAGACAGTAAGAGGGAGAGCTACAAAATATGCAACTCTCCTTTACATTTTAACCAAGGAAGGAGGCACTTGGTTTCTGTAACTTTGTGAAGTGTCCCTTCAACAAACATTTATCATGTCTGTGGTGTGCAGGTCACCTTACCAGAAATTGTCAGAGATGCAGTTTAGATAACTTGATCTCTGCTTCTGACCTTTACAATTTGATAGGTGGATGAGATGCACACACAGATAACATTATTATGCTGTTTTGTGGCATTAGTGCATTAGAGAAATACAAAACAAAATGTTACATAAGATCTGATTTTACAGTCAGGTTGCTACCATAACCTTGCTGTTGGTAAGTCATTTTTCAGTCGTGTAGGACTCTCCATGACCCCATTTGGGGTTTTCTTGACAGAGATACTAGAATGGTTTGCCATTTCCTTCTCCAGCTCATTTGATGGGTGAGGAAACTGAAGCAAACAGGGTTAAGTCACTTGCCCAGGATCACACAGGTAGTAAGTGTCTGAAGTCAGATTTGAACTCAGGAAGAGGAATTTTCTTGACTACAGCCCCTGCACTTTATCCAGTGTTCTTCATTGACTATCCCAGTGCTATGTACTGAATCTCAACAATGTCCTCAAATATAACAGTTTTTTTTGTAAGGGCCCAGATTTTTTGGATAGTACATTCCAGACCACTCAGGTCATTGCTAAACCCATCCTTACCTATATCTTGATATAGCTCATGGCTATAGGTAATTAAAGAGATGGCTCCCATAGTGTTTTGTTTTTTGACTAGAGACTAGACTGTTTGACTATTTTGACTAGAGACCTATAGCCTATGATTTCATTGGTGTAGAGAGCTGGTGGGTAGGAACTCTCTCTTCCCAAGCAGATCAGAACTTTGTCACTTGTAATCTTAGAGAGTTACTTGGGGGGCTCTGAAAGGTTAGTAAGCCTGGTATTAGAGTTAAGTGTGTGTGTTTGCTATTATTACACAAGCATCTGCACCATTCTGAATTAACTAGACTCATGCCTTACCTAGGAATGAGGAAAGAGAAGAGTCAAACTCCCTTCTTCAGCCTTATATGGTCCAGGTGAGTCACAGTATCAGAAAGGACTGGGTTTGTCCTCCTCCCCTCCCTTACCTAGAGAGCTCTCTCTTCCTAGCATGAAATTTAGCATTGCCTGATTTTCCCTCCCATAGCCGAGATCTTTCTCCCTGTTGTTGCTTCCCTGGCAGAGTGCTACAATCCTTTTAGAATGAGACTGTTCAGGATATGTCTACTTCTTTGTTAGTTAGATCAGTGACCTTACCGGGCCTTCAAGGCAGCTTTGTAGACCTAATGGCTCACCCATCTCAACCAGAGGTCCCTGATTCTCACACCTAACTGACTTAGGGTGGCTTTTTAAAAATTTATTTAATATATTTAGTTTTCAGCATTGATTTTCACAAGAGTTTGAATTACAAATTTTCTCCCCATTTCTAACCTCCCCCCCCACTCCAAGATGGCATATATTCTGGTTGCCCTGTTCCTCAGTCAGCCCTCCCTTCTGTCACCCCACTCCCGTCCCATCCCCTTTTCCCTTCCTTTCTTGTAGGGCAAGATAAATTTCTATGCCCCATTGCCTGTGTATCTTATTTTCTAGTTGCATGCAAAAACTTTTTTTTTTGTTTTTGAACATCTGTTTTTAAAACTTTGAGTTCCAAATTCTCTCACCTCTTCCCTTCCCACCCACCCTCCCTAAGAAGTCAAGCAATTCAACATAGGCCACATGTGTATCATTATGTATAACCCTTCCACAATACTCATGTTGTGAAAGACTCACTATATTTTGCTCCTTCCTAACCAATCCCCCTTTGCCCAATTTTCTCCCTTGACCCTGTCCCTTTTTGAAAGTGTTTGTTGTTGATTACCTCCTCCCCCATCTGCCTTCCCTTCTATCATCCCCCCTTTTTTATCTTCTTCTTCCTTCTTTCCTGTGGGGTAAGATACCCAATTGAGTGTGTATGGCATTCCCTCCTCAGGTCCAATCTGATGAGAGCAAGATTCACTCATTCCCCCTCACCTGCCTTCTCTTCTCTTCCTACAGAACTGCTTTTTCTTGCCAGTTTCATGCGAGATAATTTACCCCATTCTATCTCTCCCTTTCTCCCTCTCTCAATATATTCCTCTCTCATCCCTTAATTTGATTTTATTTTGTTTAGATGTCATCCCTTCATCTTCAACTCACCCTGTGCCCTCTCTCTCTCTATATATATATACATATACATATATACACCCACATATATACATATACACACACACACACACATATATATACATGTATATATATGTATATATATATACACATGTATATATATATATGTGTATATATATATATATATATACATATTCCTTTCACCTACTATGATATTGAGGTCTCATGAATCATACACATCATCTTTCTATGTGGGAATGTAAACAAAACAGTTCAACTTTAGTAAGTCCTTTATGATTTCTCTTTCTTGTTTACCTTTTCATGCTTCTCTTCATTCTTGTGTTTGAAAGTCAAATTTTCTATTCAGCTCTGGTCTTTTCACTGAGAAAGCTTGAAAGTCCTTTATTTTATTGAAAGTCCATATTTTGCATTGGAACATGATACTCAGTTTTGCTGGGTAGGTGATTCTAGGTTTTAATCCTAGCTCCATTGACCTCCGGAATATCGTATTCCAAGCCCTTCAATCTCTTAATGTAGAAGCTGCCAGATCTTGGGTTATTCTGATTAGGTTTCCACAATACTCAAATTGTTTCTTTATGGCTGCTTGCAGTATTTTCTCCTTGATCTGGGAGCTCTGGAATTTGGCGACAATATTCCTAGGAGACTTCTTTTTGGGATCTATTTGAGGAGGCGATCGGTGGATTCTTTCAATTTCTATTTTGCCCTGTGGCTCTAGAATATCAGGGCAGTTCTCCTTGATAATTTCTTGAAAGATGATATCTAGGTTCTTTTTTTGATCATGGCTTTCAGGTAGTTCAATAATTTTTAAATTATCTCTCCTGCATCTATTTTCCAGGTCAGTGGTTTTTCCAATGAGATATTTCAAATTGTCTTCCACTTTTTCATTCCTTTGGTTCTGTTTTATAATATCTTGATTTCTCATAAAGTCACTAGCTTCCACTTGCTCCAATCTCATTTTTAAGGTAGTATTTTCTTAAGTGGTCTTTTGGATGTCCTTTTCCACTTGGCTAATTCTGCCTTTCAAGGCATTCTTTTCCTCATTGGCTTTTTGGAGTTTTTTTTGCCATTTGAGTTAGTCTGTTTTTTAAGGTGTTGTTTTATTCAGTATATTTTTCAGTATTTTTTTGGGTCTCCTTTAGCAAGTCTTTGACTTGTTTTTCATGGTTTTCTCTCATCCTTCTCATTTCTCTTCCCAATTTTTCCTCTACTCTCTAACTTGCTTTTCCAAATCCTTTTTGAGCTCTTCCATGGCCTGAGACCAGTTCATGTTTTTCTTGGAGGCTTTTGTTGTAGGCTGTTTGACTTTGTTAACTTCTTCTGGCTGTATGTTTTGGTCTTCTTTGTCACCAAAGAAAGATTCCAGAGTCTGAGACTGAATCTGGGTGCGTTTTCACTGCCTGGTCATGTTCCCAGCCAACTTAGTTGACCCTTGAGTTTTTCAACGGGGTATGACTGCTTGTAGAGTAAAGAGTACTATGTTCCAACCTTGAAGGGATGCGCTGCCACACCAGCACTCCTCCTTCCCCAGGAACCCCCAACCCGGACTGGACTCAGATCTTGAGCAGGCTCTGCACTCCTGCTCTGATCCACCACTTAATTCCTCCCACCAGGTGGGCTTGGGGCTGGAAGCAACTGCAGCTGCAGTTCTGTAGCTGCCCCACCTCCACTGCCCCTGGGGCGGTGGCCAAACTGTGAACTCCTTCTTTCACTCTGTCCCCAGCAGCTTTTCCCACTAACCTTCTCTGTTGTCTTTGGTGTTTGTGGGTTGAGAAGTCTGGTAACTGCTGTGGCTCCCTGATTCAGGGTGCTAGGGCATGCTCTGCCAGGCTCCTGATCTGGTTGGTCTGGCTCTGCGCCGCTCCACTCCCAGGTCCGTGGCTAAAGATGTCACCCAGCAACCATCCAGCCAGGGAAGTCAACAGGGCTGGAGCCCTGCTTCCCTCTGCTATTTTGTGGGTTCTGCAGTTCTAGAATTTGTTCAGAGCCATTTTTATAGGTTTTTGCAGGGACTTGGCAGGGAGCTTACACTAGTCCCTGCTTTCCAGCCGCCATCTTGGCTCCACCCCAGGGTGGCTTTTTTTTGTTGACCTCTTCCTTGTCTCGGAGCTCAGGTAGTATATCCTATAATCAGTCAATCAATCAATCAATCAATTAATCGACATTTATTATGCACCTACTATGTGCCAGGCACATATAGGGAATACAA
Organism: Trichosurus vulpecula; assembly: GCF_011100635.1. Classification (NCBI taxonomy): domain Eukaryota; kingdom Metazoa; phylum Chordata; class Mammalia; order Diprotodontia; family Phalangeridae; genus Trichosurus; species Trichosurus vulpecula. The sequence goes on from NC_050581.1 coordinate 85,107,899, forward strand.
AAAGAGGCAAAAGTCCCTGTCCTCAAAAAGCTTACCATACAGGATAAATAGGAAATAATTTTAAAAGGCAAAGTACTGGAATTAAGAAGGGTTAGGGAAGTCTTCCTGTAGGAGGTGGAATTTTAGTTGGGACTTAAAGGAAGCCAGGGAAGTCAATAGGCAGAGCTAAGGAGAGAAGATTCTAGGCATGGGGCACAGTCACAGAGAATGCCTAAAGCCAAGGAATGAGGTGTCTTGTTCATGGAACAGCCATGAGGCCAATTTACTGGACTGAATAGTAATTGGGGGGAAGTAAGGTATAAGAAGACTGGACTAAGTTATGAAGGACTTTGAATGTCAAGTAGAGCATTTTGTTTTTGTTCCTGGAGGCAACAGGAAGCCACTGCGTTTACTGAGACATGGTCAGACCTATACTTTGGCTCAGTGGCTCAATGGAGAATGGATTGGAATGGGGAGAGACTTGAGAAAGGCAGATTTACCATTAGGCTACTGCATTAATCCAGGCTTGAGGTGATGAGGGCCTGCACTAAAGTGGTACCAGTGTCAGAGGAGAGAAGGGGGCATATTCTAGAGATGCTGTTGCAAAGGTGAAATCCATAGGCCTTCTTTGGCAACAGCTTGGATATGAAGGGTGCAGGGTAATGAAGAATCCTGCAAGACTGAGATTGTGAGCCTTAGGTACTGGCAAGATAGTGTTGCCATTTACAATAAAAAGGAAGGTAGAAGAGGGGTGGGGTTTAGGGAAAAAGATAATGAGTTCTATTTAGAATATATTGAGTTTAAGATGTCTACTGGTTATCCAGTTTGAGATGTCTGAAAAGCAGCTGGAGATGCTAATTTGGAGGTCAGCAGAGTGACTGAGCTAGGAAAGGTAGATTTAAGGGTCATCAGCCTAAAGACGGTAATTAAACCCATGGGAGCTGATAATATCACCTAGTGAAGTAGTATAGAGGGAAAAGAGAAGAGGGCCCAGGATAGAATCCTGAGGGACTTCCATGATCAGTGAGTGAGATCTGGAGGAGGATCCAGCAAAGGAGATAGAGAAAGAGCAATCTGATAGGTAGGAAGAAAGCCAGAAGATAGTAGTGTCTCCAAAACCTAGAGAGAAGAGAGAATCAAGGAGGAGAGCATGATCGACAGAGTCAAAGGCAGTAGAGAAGTCAAGGAGAATGAGGATTGAGAAAAGGCCGCTGGATTTGGCAGCTAAGAGAATATCAGTAGCTTTGGAAAGGGCAGTTTCAGTGAAATGATGAAAAATCCAAATTGTAATGAGTTAGAGGAGGTTAGCTGCAAAGGGCAGAACAGATATTGGATGACAGTTAGCAGGGATGGAAGGTCCAAGTGAGGGTTTTTTCTTTTTCAGGATGGGGGAGACATATTTGTAGGCAATAGGAAATGAGCTGCTAGGAGGGAGAGATTGAAAATTATTGAAAGAGTGGGGATTATAGAGGGGACAATCTATTGGAGGAGATGGGATAGAATGGGATCACTTGAACAAGTAGAGGGGTTAGCCTTGGTAAGGAGTAAGGACGCTATCATATGAGACACGGGTGAAGGAGGAGAGAGAGCCTGAGTGATAGGAGATAAGGAAGAGGAGAGAAGAGGGAGTTCACAGCAAATGACCTCAATTTTTTCTGTAAAATATGAGGCAAAGTTCTCATCTGAGAGAGTGAGGGGAGAGGGAACCAGGAGGGATTGGAGGAGGGATGAAAAGGTTTGGAAGAGCCACCGTGGAGAGTGTGACAGTGAGTTGATAAGCAAAGTATTGTAGGATTGCCTAGCAATAGCAAGAACCTAGTACTTCCCACTGAGTCATTTTGAGGCTGGGAAAACACCCTATATTTCCATTTATCTTTCCTACTGATCATCCCCAGGTCCCCACCTCTCACTGTTACCATGGCATGCAAATTACCCTGAAACTCAGAGAAACTTAGGGTATCACTAGGAACACTGGAAAGGAAAGGATATTGCTGCTGGCTGCTGCTGGTAATTTTGTTGGTCTAGCAAAGGCTCATTTTCCTGTTACAAAAGGGAACACGGTTTAAGAACTGGGTTGAAACAAACCCATTATGACTGGTGACTTGACTAGGTGAGAACACTTTTTGATTGAGTCATACAGTTAGAGCTACGTCTCAATAGGACATCCGCACTCTTTTTGAATCAATCAAATCCATTGTATGAAAGACTGAGTCACACTCTAAGCAATTTGTATAAAAGGAAGAAGCTATCTCAAAATTAAGAGATGAAATTCTGAGTGTCTGCATTTTAGAGGTTAGAGTAAGAATGACATTTCTAGCATGCTTTTGAGGAGCACAGAGAGGATTGGACCATGGCAGAGAAGGACGATCTTGGCTCTGCAAGCATTCTGGAGTGGAAGACCCAAGCTATTGAAAGTTCCACCAAAGAGTCAACTCTTTTCTCAACTTTCTCCTTCAATACCTACCCATCCATCCAGTGCAGAAATGTAATATAATCTACTATTTTGTTACCCAAATGTTTCCAGTAACCTGAATTTTGCCTCAACCATAAAGGGGATAGAAGTCAACTCAAGATAGATAGAATGATAAAGTAACATCTACCTAGATACTATGAATTTTCCAATGTCATGTATTTCCTATGACATATTTCATATGTCAACAGAGATGTGATTAGAACCTAAAAGGTGAATAGACTGAGTTAGGAAGACCCAAGTTCAAATCCAGCCTCAGACACTTAATAGCTGCGTGACCACAGAAAAGTCATTTAACCTCTATCTATCTCAGTTCCTCAACTGTAAAATGGGAATGATAATAGCTTCTCACAGAGTTTTGAGAATCAAGTGAGATGATATTTAAAAAGCATTTAGCATAGTGCTTGGCACATAGTAGGTGCTTAATAAATGCTTAATCCTTTCTCCCTCTGCTTCTGACTCCAAATTAAATTTTCTTTCTACTATACAATGCTACAGTTATTATATAAATACAAGCATATATTGCTAAACAGTGAAGTTTTGTACAATTCAGTTACTAAATTATATAATTCTAAACAATGCTCTATAATTAACAATCTAATTTTTAACTACCTAATATGCTAAAAAAATCTTTCTTCAATTATACTTATTCTTTCATTGATTCAGCAGCGCAGTGCAGATTCTCTGTCTCCCAATGGCAGGTAATTTCAGGAGTTAATGCATGGCCAGATTGATCCAAAGTAACACAAGTTTACCCTCTTTCCTTTGAGATAGAAGGCATAAAGAATCTTCCCCTGAATTAAATCCACCCAAGCATGTATCAGCAAACAAAACTGGGGTAAGAAAAGAGTAGGGAGCAGCAGAAGGAGATGGATTACAAAAGCTAAGACCTTTTCAAGTTTTCTAACATTTCTTTGAGTGTTCCCTTTTGACACTCAATGTTGTTGTTATATGAGATTGCTGGCTAGCCTGATACTAGCTGATAGCTCAGTCAGCCATGACAGAGGAATTTGGGAACATTCAAGGACTTCTATTTCCCCTCAGTAGAAAACAGGTCCCCCTCCCTTCCTTAGAGGCGGCAGTCAGAACAAATTGCTTCATAAATGCTGTCTGCTCTCTACCTTGTAAATAAGTACGTGGGGGCCACTTTCAGTCAAGGTCAGGGGGGTCCCCATATAGGTCAGTGCCCCACCAAATGTTCCCCTATGATTGTGTCCTTGAAGAAAGTTTTCTCCTCATTCAAGGGATCAGCTCTACACTTTCCCCATGCATACACACTCCCACCTCAGTCTTGTCTAGAATGGTTTTCTTTGCTGGGAAATTAGAATTTTTAAAAGATATGAAGGTATTTCATATTTTAAAGGAAGACAATGGCAGCTGAACTAGACTAAAAAGCACAGATGTACAGAAACACTATTTACTATTAGCTTAGGGTCATCACATTTAGAGCTGGAAGGGACCTAGGAGATTAACTAGAACAGTCCCTTAATTTTATATATAATCCATTTTTGGCTCTGCTTTCAGGGGATAGTGCTTTGAGAGGCATGAGAACACTGGGCATACGGTCCAGTCATCAGGAAAGTGACCGAGGTATAAGTAGCCAGTATTCAAACCTGAGTCCCCTGGCTCCAAATACTGTTTTTTTCCCTATACCAAATAGCCTAGGAGAACCACGTCACCAGGGTCTCTTGCAGGGGTGTGCTAGAGCCAGCTCATACTGACTCCCAAGAGTTGATTATTACATTTTTCAGTGTAGCATTTACACCTTGGAAATTAGCAAATACTACAAACCAGGACTTGGTTTCTTGTTTTGTTAATTGCCTAGACTTAAAAAAAGGATGGAAAAATGTTAATCATGCAGATTAAACTTTAAAATGTGTCAGGTATTTATAGAAAGCTGATTGTAAGCATTTACCAAGATACCCCTAGTTTTTTGTGTTCCTGTCATATTTCCTTTTTGGGAAAAATTCTATTCTACTAGTTCAATTAGTATAGCTTCCAAAAGTTCTACTAGAAGAATCTTTACTTAAAAGGCTGGCAAGATGAAGGTTGAAAGAATAAAGCTTATAAAGTCTTAAGGAGCACAACTATGGTGGACATGGAGTTGTTCATTAAATCTTTGTATCTTGGAATAGAAAACAAGTCTAAACTGTCTTCCACAGATCTTCGATTATTTGAAGAGCCATCATTATATCTCTCCTAAGTTTTCTCATCTCATGCTAAACATCCCAAATTCCTTGGACCAGTTCTTGAATGTCCAGTCCCTTCAACATTCTGGTCATCCTCTTTGGGACATACACCATTTTGTCCTAACATGTAAAGCCTAGAACTTAACAATGACTAGGACAGAATACTATAATTTCATTCCAGACCGTCTATCTTTCTCAATATGGTTTAATACCACATTAGTTTTTTTGGCTGTTTTGTTATACTTGACAAAACATTATTGGGTTAATATGTCACCAAAATATTTTTCATATGGATTGTGGTCCAGCCATACCTTCCCATTCTGGTATTTGTGCAACTGATTCTTTGAACCCAAGTGTAAGACTTGTTTATCTTTCCTATATTGACATTCATTTTCTAGATTCAATCCACTATTCTAGCACGTCAAGATTATGATGAACTCAGACTGTCATCCAACTTGTTAGCTATTTCTTCCAGCCTTGTGTGATCTACAAATTTGATAAGAATGCTATCTCTGCATTCCTTTATAGAAGTCATTGATAAAAATGTCGAATATCACAAGGCCAAAGACAAATCCCTAGGGTGGTGCCTTCCAAGTTGATGCTGATTCATTAATGGCTACTTTGGGGGTTTGATCATCCAGGCGGTTCTGAATCCAACTAACTGTACTATATTAATTTTTCCATATCTCTCCATCTCATCTACAAGAATAGAATGAGAGGCTTTGTTAAATTCTTGGCAGGGGGGAGTATTTTTGTGACCAATAAAAGAAAGTATTCTTTGAATAGCAGGCAGTTTTTACTTAGAGGCCTTGATAATTTATATTAGACGGTATAGACACTACAAAATAGAATCTATTTAAATTCATGGATATTGGAGCTATAATAGATTATTAAAGGAATCAAGGAATGCTTAAGGTGCATCTTAATCTTTAAAGGTTAATGTCATGAAGGGAAGCTATACTATTCCATAAAATGCTCCCTGGTCAGAAATAGAATACTGGATTGCATGGACCCATGGGCTTTGGATGACCCTCCCAAGATAAGCTGATCACTTCAGATCTCATCACCAAGCTTCTAACTCAGCCTTGGATATTCTTAATGCCTTCCCACCTCCCTCAGTTTCTTCTCTCCTCTTATTGGAGGGTAGAGGCAAAACTTTCCTTTATAGAAGGTAGAATCTGGATTTTGCAGTTGACTTCACTTTCCATTTGCATCTTTGCTTGGTTTCAACTCCACAGGACAAGATGCCCCCTCACTGGGTACCTCCCGGTGTCCTCTCTCCCTGCCTCTGGTTTTCTAGCTTCCTTTTGTGTGTTGTCCCACCACTATCCCCTCCATTCAGCACTTAGCATGGTACTTGGTACATAATAAATACTTAATAAATGTTCATCGAATTGAATTGAATTTGGGGAAAAGTAGATGTAATGGAAATAGTATTATCCTAAATATCAAGAGACCATGGCCTTGGTCCTCTGACTTAAGTATCTATGTGACCTTGGGTGAGTCATTTAACCTCTCTTGTTCTTAAGGGAAGCTAGGTGGTATAGTTGATAGAGTGCCAGGCCTGGAGTCAGGAAGGCTCAACTTTCTGAGTTCAAATCTGGCCTCATACACTTACTAGTTGTGTGACCCTGGGCAAGTTGCTTAACCCTATTTGCCTCAGTTTCCTCATCTGTAAAATGAGCTGGAAAAGGAAGTGGCAAACCACTCTAGCATCTTTGCCAAGAAAACTCCAGATGGGGACATGGAGGTACACTGATGGAGGATCATCAGTGTCCAACTGCTTTTGTGTGAGCATATCTCATGGCTCTCTACTGGATCTTCTCTTCTGTCCCTACACCCTCTCTCAGCAATATAATGGCTCCCATGGGTTAAACTGTCATCTCTATGCTGATGACTCCCATCACTATACATCCAACCTTCTCCTGTCTCTTGATCTCCAGTCCTAACAGTCAATTGCCTATTGGACCTCTCCACCTGGAGATTCCATAGGCATCTCAAATTCAACATATCCAAAAGGGATTGTCTTTCCCCTAAAATCACCCCTTTACTAAACTTTCCTATTTCTATTTAAATTTAAAGGGAGAGTACCATCAACTTGCTACTCTCCTAGAGTCATCCTCAACTGTTATTTTGTGTGTGTATATATATATAATTTTGTATATATGTACATGTATATAATTGTGTGTATTATATACAGTAAGATGTGTGATACCTATGTAGGCTATGCATGTTAATGTGGATTACCTCAGTGCATAGAGGCATGGCTCTCAGGAAACAGGGATAGATATGATCTGAGGTCAAGACTCCAATGAAGAGAAGAAAAGAGTCTGGGAGTAGTGCCTGTATTCCTTCCCACATGCTGAGAAGAGTCAGGTAGGTCCCAGGCATCCTGTGAGCTGGCCATTCTTTTCTTCAGTCTTGAAAGGGGTAGCAGAATAAAATTATTTCTATCTACCCCCCCAATATTGCTCAAACCAAGAGAGATGCCTCAATCTTATCCAAAGGAAAAGTCTCCAAAGCTTCTAAAGAGTCAGGTTAGAAATCAGGGACATGTCTTCCACATATCTTCAGCTTCTGAAATCTTTCTCTTTCCTCTCTGGAGTTGCTCTTGGTGAAAGTCTTGAGTTATATGTGTCTCTCTTTCAAGCAACTTAACCAACTCAGCTCTCATACGATCACATAGCAAAATGTCAGCATTCTTGTTAAGAGAATTAGGAGTCTCCTGTATATGCAATATGCAAAACACCTTAAGTTTGGAAACCAGGGCCACACTTATATTTACATACCTGTTGACACACCTTAACTCCACAAGCTACTTCAGGGCAGTGACTATCTCTTGTCTGCCTTTGTGTCCCAAGTAGCTAGTTTGCCTAGGATGTATGGAGCATTCAAGGAGGACTAAGCATCTCTGGTGTGAGAGTATGCTGAGCTCTTTTCAGGGGTGCTTCTCCACCTTTGGTATCTACCTGTCACCCAATGCTTACCTGTGGCTCTAAGAAGCTATACCATGTGCAGCAGCCACACTTGGATAAAACTGTCTTGGCTGACGAGCTAAACCAGGCTTATGGTAACCAATAGTCTTCCAACCTGTCGGTAAGTTAGTGAGGCATCTACCTCAAGCATGTGAAGACTGCCTCTTACCAAATGGGCAGATGAGAACAATTTGTTCTAACAACCATGAAGGTGGCTGAAGCAGGCACTGTGGAATGCTTAGAGCTTGGTCAGTCATTGAAGATGCCAAGGTCACCCACTGCCTCCTGGGCCACTGTCAGTCATCTTGACTTTTTTTCTTGCCTCTGGACTTTGATGACTTAGGAAAATAGAGTGAGGCTGATGACTTTGCACACCTCTGCCTCACTTAAATCTCATTCACACAGAAGTCAAGATATCATGCAGTGACGTCATTGGTCCTCTTTGAAAATGAAGGACAAACAACCTTATCAAACTTCAACAACATTATCCTTCAACCAATCCTCAACTCATGAACACAAAGGCCCTTCATTAACCTGCTTGCCGTGCTCTGCTCATGTGAGAGTGATGATGAGACTAAGTATACTTCTTGTGATACATGTATGTGCTTTGGCCTCTTGCTAAAGGTCATGCGTGACCAGAGGAGCTCAGCTGGTCCCTGGATCCCTGTGATGGGGGTGGGTGGGTAGAGAGAGCTAAGCATTGAACTGGTTCTGGTGATACATACATACTCTGACTTCTTGCTGAAGAACAAGCACAAATGGAGGTTTCTGGATGGTCCTGAGACCCTGTGAGTGGTGGGAAGAGGGAGGGTTTTATTAAAGTCAATTGGTCAAAGAGCCAGGAGGAATTACTCACCCAGTAGGCTTCAAAGGCAAAACATCTTCTGCCACCTCTTCTTGGCTTTGATTTCCCTGAGCCAAGGTGACAATATCGCAATCCTATGATGAGAGTTTTTTTCCTGAATGGCAATCTTGTGAGAACAACAGGTTAGGAATCCTTGGGTACAGGAGTGGATTGCTCATCAGGAGATGATCTCTGCACCCATTTTCTTGGAGGAGATGACCACCACCAGAATGTTACTACAGATGACAGGACTAAGAATGCCTGAGCCACGAATTGCTGTGCCAGGAGGAAGGAAGAAAATATGTATTCATTAAGTACCTACTTTATGACAGGCACTCCATTAAGCACTTTACAATTGATCCTCACAACAACACTATTAATATTATATTTTATATGTTATATATTATATATTATTTATATATAATTATATATTATACAATATTAATAATTATAAATAGGTCCTATTATTATCCCCATTTTACAGATGAGGTAACTGAGACAGACAGAGATTAAGTGACTTGCCCCGGGTCACACAGTTAATGAGTGTACAAAGTCAAATTTGAACTCAGGTCTTCCTGACTCTAGGCCCAGTACTCGAACTATTAGGCCACATAGCTGCCTAGGAGATCCCAACTTATGGATCTGCATAGACCTCAAAGGCCTGAGATAAAAATGCAATATCTGTTTAGTACTCACACAGGTCTCCCAGGAGTCTTTACCTCCCAGAAGAGTGCTATATAATAGGAATGATAAGTAACTGTTTTATAATTTAAGTATTTGTCAATGTGACCTTATGAGCCTTTTGTATTTTAAGCATTTCCTTTGTAGCAGAGAAAATAAATAGTTCTCCTAATGTATGTCTCACATCTATTACTTTCTTGCATTGCATAACTTTCCTGGTAGGAAACCTGTTAATCCCTTTAGGGGAAAGCCTAGACAAGATTACAACCTAAGCTTTAAGAAATTTTCCTTCAGACTCCAGGGTTGAGGCATAATGAATCAGAGTGTTTAAGGGAAAAAAAAACACCAGACTACTTTTTTTGAAGTTTAGGACCCTCCCACCTCCCGGAATGAAACTGGAAACTGTTTGCTCAGTCATTCTCCAGTTATTGGATACATATATCATTTCTAGTTTTGTGCTACTAGGAATATAGTGGGTGTGCCCAAGAGGACTTTGGTCAAGGTTAACTCCTTGTTAACCAGGCTAGTGAGGTCAAAGGATGAAACTTTTTTTTTCTTCTGTGATTGAAGATGCTGTGGTAGATCCAAGTCCATTGACTCTGATAAGGCCAGCTCATGGTCTTGGGTTATGTACTTGGACTTGGCCTTTAAAATGGAGATAAGCATTCAGAGAGCTGAAAGACTCTGGAGGAAGTGGAGAAAAATTACAATAACTCAGGCTCAGTTATCTAGAAGAGAAGCTTCAGCATCTCAATACCCTTATAAGGAACTGGGATGATAAAAGAAGGACACCTAGGTGGCGCAAAGAATAGAGTGCCAGGCCTAGAGTCAGGAACTCATCTTCCTGTGTTCAAATCTGGCTTCAGACACTTACTACCTGTGTGACCCTGGGCAAGTCACTTAACCCTGTTTGCCTCAGTTTCCTCATCTATAAAATGAGCTGGAGAAGGAAATTACAACCACTCCAGTATCTTTGCCAAGAAAACCCCAAATGGGAACATGAAGAGTTGGACTCAATTGAAACAACTGAAAAAACAACAACACAAAGGTCTCTTCTAGCTCTAAATCTACCCTTCCATAATCCTATGAAGTTTCTGTTCTAAGCTATTCTCCTTATAATTATTTCCTTCAGAGCTTTTATTTCATTTTTTATATTTTGTAACATATCTACCAGGTATTAAAGTAGTTCTTGTGGAAAATCATTTTTTTTCTTTGGCACTTTGCCTACATTGTTTTAAGTACTCTCATCTTAGTTGGATATTTGGCTATCTCAGGATCTATGACAATTCTTTATAGCAACCAGTATATTCTTCTGTTTACTCATATCTCTAGCTCTAGTTCCTGAATTGGGACTTCGTGTCTAGATCAGGTTCTGCTTCCTAGTGAACTTTGGTTGGGGTGGTTAACTCTGTCACCTGGGTTGCTTGGATTCTTCCAAATTCCATGGCATGTTTATACCAAGAGTACTAGTAGTTGTAACCACCCCCACCCCCTACCTCCTCCCCCTGCCTTGATTTTAGAAGTTCAGAGTTCTAGTTCTTCAGGGCCCTCTGGAGTTCCTCAGGACAGAGTCGTATGTCTAGATCTCAGAGTTTCTGGGCCTTAGGTGTCCCAATCTGAGTGTTGTTTGTTATTTCCAAGATTCATGTTGTGGTTTTCTGTTCACCCTGATCCACACTTGCAGCCTCTGGATACAGAACCTTGCAGGCTATAAGGGTCTCAGTCCTGTCTCTAATCACTCTAAGAAACTACCATCTTATTTGCCTACATTTTGATGGTTTTTTGGATGAGTCTCCTTTCTTCTGGATGACTTTTTGTGTAATTCTGAGATAACTGAAATAATTTACTAGAGTTTCTCATTGGATTTCTTGATCATTATTTGTTCTGATGATGTTTTTAGTTTTTAATGCAGTAGGTGTTTGGAAATAGTGGTGTTCCTGCCACTATTCAAGCAGTGATTTTAGCCATAGGTCTTAAAATAAGCTACATGAACGACATTCAGGTTATAGTATATCTTGGAAGTAGCCCAATTGGATAAATTAATAGCTGTGTACCCTTAAGAATGTAGAGTTTGATTGTACTTCCTTTAGCTTTTTCCCACTAAGAGTTGAGTCTATTTTGAGTAGGGAAGGTTAAGAATCTGAGATGTCTGTCCAGATGTAATTATTGTACAAACGCTGGATTCTAATTCTGGGTTTGAGAGTTGACTCCATATCCTCGATCTTTGATTTTTCCCCCATTGATGCTTCCTTTCTTCCTTCTCTCTTTTCCCCCACTTCCTCTGCATCTACACACATATCAGGGACAAGTCCCTTTCAGGTCCCGCATTTCCAAGGGTTTAAGGATGGATGACTTAATTAAAATTTCAGTAAAGATTCCTTCTGCTGGCTACTGACAGTTTTAATTCAAATTTAAACTTGAGAAGTAGTCTCCATAGAGGTTCAAAGTTTTAGGCATTCTAAAATAAAATTACATTTGAAATAAAGATCTCGAAACCTAGTAAAAATGAAATATGACTACTTATTTAAAAATTCTAAAACTCCATTGAGCTCTATTTATCTTCAGTTTGACATGTCCAGTAGAGACTAGGTTGGAACTGAAAAACCCCAAATTAGATTAGTAGAATTTAGAGCTGTAATTGACTCCATGCTAAGGCACAAAAACTTATGAACACATGCACAAATGGAAAAAGCTTAAATACTCTTTACAGACCATGATGTATTAAAAATGATAATTAATAAAAGAAATAAGAACAAAAAGTACAGACTAACATGGAGACTAAACAATGATATCCTAAATAATAAACTTAAAATTGTATTAGAGGAAATTATGACGATGAGTTAACATACCGAAACATGCAGGACATGGCTAAAGTGGTTTTATAGGAAAATTAATATCTCAAAACATTTTTATTAATCTAGCTTAGAGACTAGAGATAACCACTACTAGGACTCACAGAGATTCAGGATGCCTTTTCCTTAAAGCTCTGTACCTAGCCTTGCAGTTATGTATTGTGTTCACTGCTCTGTGGTTGGCTGACTTTTCTAGAAGAAAGAAGACTCCAATTTCACATTCACTCAATCCTAGCTACTCTAGGGAAAGTTGCCAGTTATGAAGTTTCTGTGGTTATGGCCTCAAATGTTAAGGTTTTCTCCAGCAAGGAAGAGAGAAAAGTAAAAATAGTACCAAAAATACAAACATGATTCAAGTATGGATAGGCAGTTTGTTCCCACTCAGAAAAAGAAATATTAACTAAGAAAGTGTCATAGATTTGTTAAAAGAGAATACACTAAAGTATCACTACTAGTACCTTCAGTTGAAAGGCTAATACTTAAGCCTGATTTGAACATAGTAGTATTTCCAAGGCTATTAAGTAGCAATTTTAGATTTCACCTCTGCACTGGCATTGACTGGTCAAGTAGCCAAATGGGATTTTCTTTTGGATGGCCTCTTGCTCCAATGCCAACATTTTCTATGCCAATGCTTTCCTTATCACAAGCCTGACCCTGTTAGGGCTAAATGGATCCAGAACCTTTCTGTCCTCTATAAGGTCAATGCTAGAGCAAAGGAGGAAGGAAAGAAGAGGCAAAGTATCCAGGGACCTGCAATTCAAGCCCAGCTGGTTGAGTCCATGCTTCATATCAGGAGTGGTGGTCCAAAGGTCTCTGGGCCCCCATTATGCCAAGGTAGGGAAAGCCCCTTCCTACCTCCAACTCTGATTGGAGTCCTATCTCATCATCTCAAAAGCTATCTCCCAGAAACCTTTCAGGCAAAAGCCAAATCTTCCTCTTCTAGGTGTGGTAACCTGCACCACTGACATTTCTTGTTGAGCAACCATTTAGCAAGACTCAGTCCGTTGATGAGTCATATAGAGCTGGAGCAGACAGAGTACATTTGCACATGCCCCAAGGGGGAGGGAGGGAGTATGTTGCATTAACAAAAGAGAAAAAAAGAACATTAATGAATTGAGTGTGTGATTTTAAATCAAAGAGAACTCCAAAGGACTTATGATGGAGAAAGAACTATGGAGTCTGAATGCAGATTGAGGCAAGCTGTTTGCTCTCCTTGTTTTTTTCTTTTTTTTTGTTGGTTTTGGTTTTTTTTGGTTTTGCTTCTTCTTTCTCATGATTCATTCCATTGGTCATAATTCTTCCCTACAACTTGACTATTGTGTAAATAAGTTTAGTGTGAAGTTATATATAGAAGATATATCGGATTCCATGGGGAAAGAGGGAGGAAGAAAATCTGGAACCCAAAATCATGTGGAACTGAGTGTTGTAAACTAAAATAAAAAAAAAGCTTAATTTAAAAAAAAACTAGAAAACCAACAAATTGATCTCAAAATAATCATAAAAGAGAAAAAATTTAAGTATAAGGGTGGGAATAAGCAGAACTAAAAATTAACAGTAAATTAAGTAAAATAAACAGCTGCTTTTAGAAGAGCAACAAAATCAATAAATTGTAGTTTAATTTTTAAAAATTGATTTTAAAAATGAGAAAGTAAGCCCAAACAAAAATAATGAAAAAATGAAAAAGGGATATTTTATAATACATGGAAAGGAAATAAAGAAAATGGTGGGAAACTATCCCAAATTGATGCCCATCAATTGGAGAATGACTGAGCAAGTTGTGGTATATGAATGTAATGGAATACTATTGTTCCACAAGAAATGATGAGCAGGTGGACTTCAGAAAAACCTGGAAAGACTTACATGAACTGATGCTGAGTGAAGTGAGCAGAACCAGAAGAACACTATACACAGTAAGAACAACATTGTGTGAGGACTAACTATGATAGACTTAACTCTGCTCAGCAATGCAAGGATCTAAGACAACTCCAAAAGACTTATGACAGAAAATGCTGTTCACATCCAGAAAAAGAATTATAGAGTCTGAATGCAGATTGAAGCATACTATTTGCTCTCTCATTTTTTTGTTTCTCCTTTCTTATGGTTTCTCCCATTGGTTATAATTCTTCTTTACAACATGACTAATGTGAAAATATGTTTAATATGAATGTATATTTATAGCCTATATCAGATATCATGCTGTCTTGGGGAGGGGGGGAGGAAGGGAGGGGGAGAAAATTTAGAACTCAAAATCTTATCGAAGTGAATATTGAAAACTAAAAATTAATTAATTAATTTAAAAAGAAATTGTTCCAAATTACATGACAATAAAAATTAACATCTAAATTAAATAGACATCTATAAAATTATAAAATGCCAAAGTTATAACATAAAATAGATAAACTAAATAACATGATTTCAGATTGTAAAATTGGGTGAGCCATAAATAACTTCTGATAAAGAATCCAGGTCTAGACAGATTTATGAATGAATGATATTTCTATCAAATATTTAAAGAACAAAATTCTCTGCTACATACATTTTTTCAAATACAGAGAAATTAGGCATATACTAAACTTTTTCTATGAGACAAATTTGATTATTATCTTCACTCTAGGAAGGAATCATTGATTCAAATGATTTCAACAAAATACTGGAAAAGAGATTACAGCAACATTTCTAAAAATCTTTATGACCAAGTTGATTTTACACTAGAAATTCAAGAATGCTTTAACATTAGAAAAACATAATAAATTATATTAATGTCAGGAACAACAACAACAAAAAGCAAATGATTATGTCAATAAAATGTAGGAAAAGTGATTGATAAAATACATTACTATTAGGGAACTAAATAGAACCATAAGAGAAATCTACACAATAACAACAAGAATATAAATGAAAACATCACTAAAAGGAAGTAGTACTTTGAATAATAGAAAAACCAATGAAGATCCTAGAGAAGAAAAAACAGAACCTATTTCTTCACTCATGGAAGAGAAATGGGGTACTAATAGGACAGAAAATTGTATTCAGTATCAGACGTGGTTTCTACATTGGTTGTTTTTTTAAATTGTTTTTCTTTGCTACAAAGGAAGACTAAATCTGGAAGAGATGTGGGAAATAACTATGATGTAAATACAAAAGGCATTAAAAATGTAAATGTTTTTAAGAAAAGGAAGATAAAATACAGCACTTGCGTTAAAAACAAAAACACTGACTTCCTGCCAAGATCTGAATAGGAGTTAAGCTGCCTAATTCTCATATACCTACTCAAACAAAGCCCTGAAGATCACACCAGACTGACTAATGATCAAGAAATATAATGAAAAACAATAGAAAGTTTTTTCTTCAACCCTATAAAAATGCAAAAAGTCATCTGGGCCCTTCTCCCTCTCTCTCCCTTTTCCTACAGCACAGGGTTTCCATGAGAAAGCCACCCACCCACCAAAGTCAGAAAATCCCAAGGAAGGGAACTCAGCTGTGCTGCACAGCACAGTACAGCTGTACTCCGGATCCTAATAAGCCAGGCTCCTAAGATCTAGCACTCAGAACCTCAATGATCCTGGAGGGCTGAACCCCAGGAGGTGGAGAACAGCTCAAGAGTCCTAGGGTCCCAATGTTTCATCAAGGAGGGCTGACCATCTCACTTGAAAGTGCAGCAGAGAGTGGAGCCTGACAGAGGCACAAAACTCTAATTCAGGCACTAAAGCTAGAGATATAAACAAAGGAGAAACTAGTCAGTATCAAAAAATTATTACAAAGTTAACTAAATAGCAACTACAAGCAGACATTCAAAGGGGGGCTTTTTATACAAGGACTATATGAATACCTGAAAGAAATGAAGCAAGAGCTTAACAATGAAACAAAAAATTTTGAAAAAAGAATTAGAAAGAGAATAAATAGCTTTGCAGAGAAAGTGGTAAACCTTACCCAACTGACAGTCTTCTGAAAAACTAGAAATGATCAAACAGAAATCCGTGATTCCATGAGACAACAAGAAGTATTAGAACAAAACCAAAAGATTGAAAAAATAAAACAAAACATAAGAAATCTGATATAAAAAAACAGCTGTCTTGGAAAAACAGATCAGAGACAGAGACTTTAAAAATCATTGAAATCCTTGAAAACCATGATTAAAAAAAAAATCAAATCCTGGATGTTATTTTAAAAATCATAAGTGAAAACTGCCCAGATCAACTAGAACCACAGGGCAAAGCGAAGATAGAAAAAAATCCCTCCTGAAAAGAAACCCCAAAATAAAAGTGTCAGGAATGCTATGTTCAAAACTCAGAGCTCCTTAAAAGTAAAAAAAGTCTACAAAATAGCCAGAAAGAAGGAGTTTATATACCAAGGAACTATATAGTTGTATCGGTAATCAGGTTGGGACTGTTTTTACTGTTTTCTCCTTTAGAATGCTAAAATTAATCAAGGGCTTTTGATTAAGTCTTACTGGGGTGCAAAACCCCAGGCCCACACCCTTTTGCTAATTAGGTGTGAAGCCTTTGGGCCCTGAACAGGGTATAAAAACTTAGAGGTTAGCGTTTTGTTTGGGGCTCTCACTCACTGGAAGAGTGTTGGTATGGAGACTCTGGGTAGCCACGGGAGTCTCCCTGGCCCCTGGCTTTGAAGAAAACCTAGATGTTGGTGCTTCTCCTTTTGGTAACTGTGTATGTGATGTCTTGATCAGACAAAGCCTGCCTGTTGAATTGTGTTATTTGGTCTATTGATATTTTTTCTGCACGTAATTTCTGTTTATATTTACTCAGAAGTTCAGGGTTCTGGCTTTTCCCTCTGAACTAAGTAAATGACATATGTATGTTTGATTAAAGTGAGATTGTTAACCCCTTAAAGTTGCTTTCCTTAGAAAACTATATCAAAGAACTTGTGCTGGCAGCCCTTCTGTGTGCTGTTGTTATTGGCCTTACACAGCCACAGTAGTGTCAAGCCACATTGTTGATACAATAGTCAGGATCACACAGGACTTTGCAGCTTCTATTTTAAAGCAGAGGAGATCTTGGAAAACAATATTCCAAGAGGCTAAAAGTATAAGCTTACAACCAAAAGCAACTTAATTCATTAAGCATGAGTATACTTCTACTGAGTAAAAATTAAATTTTTATTAAAATAAACTTTCAAGCATTTCTGATAGAAAGAACAGAGCTAAGTAAGAACTTTGAAATATAAACACAAATACAGATAAATCTAGAAAGTTAAATTTATTTGAGCAATTAGGAAAACCTATATAATGATAATATAATAATGTTAATAAGGGGAGAGGAACAAGTGTCCCTTCAGAATGTTTTCAAAGGGTATTAAGGAAGTTAAATAAGAAAAACAGAGGTCCTGAGGGTAAATTCTGAGAGTTTGAAGAAGGGCAAGAGGATAAAAGGTTGAATAGAATAGAATAGGAAGGAGAAAGGGGGTGGTGGAACTTCCTATTTCTCATAATTGGTGTGCATGAGATGAAATGTATATAAATATGGAGGGAGTAGTGGGAATCAGATGAACCTCACTTATCTGAAATAGTCAAAGGAATTTGTTGTAGCAACATATCAGATTCAAAAAGGGAAGAAATCAGAAACAGAGAGAGGTGTGTTAGAGACAGGATAACACCAAACCTGGAATAGTCATAAGCAAAACAAATTTCTGGACCTTGAAGGGGGAGTTAAAATGAGGGGAGGGTGTGTGAAAAAAGAATTAGAATATAAGGAAGTTATCTTAGATTGTCTCTCAGATAATTGGGGAATGAATGAACCACATTTTCTTGATTCATTATCCCAGGTCAAGATTTCTACCTTAGGGTTTTATGGGTACTGTGAATAGTTGGGGTGTCTCTTATTTCATGCTATCACTTAAGTCCCCAGTGATTGTTTCCATCCTCTATTAGAGGGGTGAGTAATAGTGATACTGAGAGAATAGTGATACTGAAAGACAGAGGAACAGAGACAGAGACAAAGAGAACTATAACAACACTTTCAAAAATGTGCAGAAAAAAAAGAGAAGGAAGTTCACAAGAAAGTACAGAGAAGCTGGACAGTTTTTTAAAGTAATGTATAGAATTTATACTCTGTGTGTGTGTGTGTGTGTGTGTGTGTGTGTGATATATTTTAAAAGTTAATGTTATGAAATGGGAAATTCATGATTTCATAGAAAATCTTCTTTATGTTCTGTTGAGTATATAGAAATGCTCTCTCTTATTGGTGTTTAAGTTGTAAATAGAAAAGTTAATTTTAAAAAAAGAATACTGAAAGGTATAGGAATTTAAGAATTTTTTTCTAATAGGAAAATCATTTATCTAAATCCAAGAGCTGACATGGAATGTTACATGTATTGATGTGCCTGGACTATTTTCTTTTTCTTTCTCATAACAGAAATCTCAATGACAGGTAGGGCAGGGAAGATCTCTACTGCCTACCCCTCCACTTCCCATCCTGCTTTTTGCCTTCAGTAATCAATGATAGTAGCCCAAGTCTGATAGTCAACAAGTTTAATAACAATAGTTTAAATATCATAGACATGAAAATGAACAGTTAGGGAAATCAAAAGTCCCCAATGCTTGTTGCTTGGTTTAGTAATCGAGGAGTGACATTGGGGGAAGTAGAAAGTGATGGGATTGCTTAGCAGAAATGGTGGGGGGAAAGACCTCTTCCTAGATTGACCTTGATGAAGAAAAGGAAAGATATTGACTGCCTTGATGATCCTCACTAACTCCAAGGCCTGGGTCTCATTTTTCATCTGGTCAGAAAGTCAAGACTAGATATCCTCAGTTCCTAATCCAATAACCTCCAATTATCTTCACTCCAGGCCATTGCTCTTCTCCCTGCATGAAAGTCCCAAAATGGGGGCCAAGGAATGCCCCATCTTGTCTCTCTATTAGCTTCCAAAGACTTTTTCCCCTGTAGCCACCCTATTGGGTTTTTTCCCCCAAGAAGTCCATTTAAAGTCAAGAACAAGAGCAAAGGATTCTTGTGAACTTTGGTGCAGTCTACCAAGTCCACAGATGTATGTTTCTATCACTGTATTTGTGTGACTGTGGGCAAAGCAAAGATGGGTTATAATGGAGGAATATTATGGAGGAATTTTAGAAGCATTTGAGAATACTTTGAGAATAGCATAACTAGTAGAGCAAAATTCCCCAATATCACATATATTATTTGACATAGTACTAGAAATGTGAGCTTCCACAATAAAACAAGACAAACTAAAAGAATGAGCTTTAGCAAAGAGGAGGAAATTTTATCTCTTTCAAATCATAACATGATGGTATTCTTAGAAAACCCTAGAGAATCAGCCAAAAATTAATCAAGTTAAGAACTTTAGTAAAGTAGTAGGATATAAAATAAACACACATTCTAAAAATCAGCATTTCTGTGCTACTAATAATAACCATGAATCAGTCAGTTAGCCAACAAGCATTTATTAAGCACCTATTATGTATCAAGTACTGTGCTAAGTGCTAGCAATACAGGATAATTTTGGAGATAATCAATAGAGAGAAGGCACCAGCATAATGGGGACTGGGAAAGGCTTTTTGTAGAAATTAGGATTTTTATCCAGGACTTTGAAAAAATCCGGGGAAACCAAGATGAAGGGAGGAGAGAGGTCTAGGAAGAGATAACAAGAGAAATACCATTTAAAATAATGGCATAATTTTTTTGGTATGAAATGACAAAAACCATTGAATTTAATTAACCTACAAATACACAAGACTGTGTGTAGTACAGTTGAAAGTACATTGACTTTGTAATTAGAGGGCCTCTGTTCAAATCTTGCCTTTGATGCTCATTTACAAGTGAGGCCTTGGGCAAGTCACTTGCCCTCCTTGGCTTTCAGCTTCCTTATCTGTAAAATGTGAGGATCAGACTAGATGGTCTCTGAGGGCCCTTCAAGATCTAGATTTAAGATCCTATGAAACACTTCTACAAGAAAATTTTCACAGAAATAAAAGAAGACCTAAATAGGTGAAGAGAGATTCGATGTCCACAACTAGGTCATACAAAATAGCAAAGATGGCATTATATAAATTAATTTATATATTCACCATCACACTAATGAGATTACTGAGGTGATCACAGCATCAGTAATAATAAAAACAAAATTCACACGGAAGAACAAAAGTTCAAAAACATATAGTAAAATAGGGGATTGGTTCCCAGCCCACAAACTATGTTGTAAAGCAGTAATTATCTTTTCTTTCATGCTGGTCTTCTTGCATAATCTTTGGTTAGTTATGCATTACAGCCTACTCACATTGACCACATACCCTCTTTTATCCTTTGGGTGACTGTCATCACTGGTATAATTTTGGCATTTAAAATATGGGCCTTTTTTTCAGGGAAAAGCTTGGGATCATTAAAAACTCTATGTGGTTTCCCAAAAGCAATCTGAATAGAGATTACATTGAACAAAACAAAACTAAGAAGAGAAGGTGGATTAGAGTGAGAATACACAGAAGGTGCACACTAGAGATCACATAATTTTAGCAATGTTGAAAGATGGATTTTCAAGATATCTGAAACCAAAGGCTTAGAAAAAAAAATCTCAGACCTTATTGTTGTTATAAAAAGGTGAGCAAGAGACTATCAAGTACTATTAACTCAAAAACCTGCTCTCTCATCTTTACACAATTTTTTAAAAGAATAAACTATACCTTCACAAAGATATTCTTACTGAAGTTATAAGAAGGAAATGAGCAGGGTTTTGCAAACAATATTCATTCAACAATAGACCATGTCTTTATATTCATACAGTTTTATAATAGCATTTACAAAGTGATTTAAGAATTGCAAATTGCCTTATGCATATTATCTCCTTTGAAAATCACTACAACCTTGTATTGTAGGTATTGTTGTTATTCCCACATTACAGGGGAGAAAACTGATTCTGAGAGAGATTAAATAATTTGCCCAGTGTCATACAACTAGAAAGCATTTGAGACAGAATTCAAACTCTGGTCTTCCTGACCATAAGTCCAGTGCTCTATCCAGTATACCATATAGCTGTCTGGATGACAATTGAGTGAAAGATTGTAGAGAATACAAGATCCACTTTACTTTTGTATATTGGTTATTTTTTAAAATTTGATTCAGTAAAGCAAATATCTCCTTCAACAAGATAACTGCTATGCATATCAAAGTCATTTAATATTCCTTTACAAATGAAACAATAGAGAAAACTTTGTTCCATGACAATCTGATTGTTATGGAAATTCTAAACTCATTTTTCTGATTCATAGTCTTTTGAAGATAAGGTAAAAGATCAAGATCACAGAAAACAGGATTAGAGATAGAAGGGGTCTTTAAGATAATTTTGTTCAACACTCCTATTTTATAGTTGAAGAAACTGAGCCATAGAGAAGGCAGTGACTTATCTACAGTTACACAATTAGAAAGTATAAAATATGAAAAGTTCTTGAAGAAGTGCAAACTAATAAAAATCATATGAAAGATTTCCCCAATTCTAATAATAAGAGAAGGACAAATTGAAACAACTCTGGGGTTTCACTTCTCACCCAATAAACTGGCAGTTGCAGTTCTTCTTAGCACCATCTTGTCGACTTCCATTGTGCCACGAGAGCCAAGTGGAGGAAGAAGCATATGCACAGGCTGAAACTCAAGAGGAGAAAGATGAGGCAGAGATCCAACTAACCAGACTGTGCTGACCATGGAGGCCACAGGAGCAGAGATGGAATGACCCTTGGTTACATTCTCGGGAAAGCAAAAACCTTTGGGAGACATCATCCACCCTACGAAGAACTCTACTAGCTCTACCATCTGATAAAGACTCTTACCACCATCTGACATCTCCCTGACCAAAGGATATGCCATCATTTAATGAAATTCCACTTACCTGACTCTTGACTTTGTGCCATGGGACTTTTGTCATGTCAAACTGTTTTCTTTGCGGCTAAGTGTAGCACACCTGTGTAATAAATCGTCACTACTTGCTTGTTTGAAAAAAAAAAATAAATTGCCAAAGTTGACAAAATAGGGAAGTAGCCATTTTTAAAGAGAGGCACTAGAAATACATAGTAGTGTACTACCAGTATAGCTGTGAATTGGTCTAACATAATCATTCTGAAAAGCACTAAGGAATTATGCTTTAAAAAATTTACTAAAATGTCTATACTATTTGACCTGGAAATCCTACTACTAAGAGTATACTCCAAAAGAGGTCAGAGCCTGAAAGATCCCATATTTACCAAGATATTTATACTAGTACTTTTCGTGGTACCAAAGAACCAAAAACAATGTAGATGCTCCTCAATTATGGAATAACTATACAATTTATGGTACATGAGTATAATGTAATTCTACTGTTCTAAAAAAATGAATATAAAGAATTCAGAGAAGCGTAGAATGATTTTTATGAATTGATGCAGAATGAAATAAAAAGAACCAGGAAAACAACAAATACAATGTTAATAGAAAAAGATTTTTAAAGAAACTAAATTTAGGGTAATTATATTGATCAAGCCTGACTCTGAAGAAAAGATGAGAAAATGCTCTCCTTTCTTCACAGAAAATAGGCAACATTGCATATAATGTCACACTTGGTGGACGAATTGGTTAGTTTTATTGAACTGCTTTCTTTTCCCCTCTTTTTTTTACTTTTATTAGCTTACTAGGTAGGGAAGAAGGGACAGAAATGTTTTTAAAAATGAAGGTCATATAAACATGAGATATCCAAAACTTAAAACAAAAACAAGCAAAAAAAAAAGGATTAGGACTCAAACCCAGGTCCTCTAATTCCAAATCTAACATTCCTTTAATTACATGAAGCGTTTCTCTTTGATTTAATTATTGATAAATTTTATTTTGACACAACAAATATCACAGATTTCTCTGAGCTGGTTTATTTACTCCAATCTCACCTCACACTGGTAGGTTTGGGACTCCCAAAGAGGAATTATTACTGACTCAAAATTCCTTAAACATAGTAGTGTACTATCAGTGTAACTGTGAATTGGTCTAACCATTCTGGAAAGCACTAAGGAATTATACTAAAGAGTACCTGCTGTGGATGGGGAAGAGAAGAGAGTACATTCCTATTATTTGACATTGTAACTGAGATGACACTATTGTGCTTCAAATTTATATGAAATCTATCATCACGACACCATTAAATATTAAATACATTTGCTTAACAATAGGCAAAAGCAAGAATAATCTTAATATCACAATTACTCAATATAAAGCAAATGCAGAAGTAACCAAAACATCATGGTCCACCTATAAACCCAAGTTATACAAAAGGCTATGCTTGTAAATGTTCAACTATCTGCTCTCCACATGCATGATATACTTTTAATATGCACTATTAACATTTTCTCCATCACTTTCTCAATTCCAGACAATAAAAATAAATAAATAAGTGAAACCCCTATTTGTAGCATTTGCCAATTTCCAAGGTATAAGGGCTCATACTGAAAATTTAATAATCAGCTTTTGTGAGTCAGTATGAACTGTCTACAGCATAACCCTGGTCATACTTCAATGTGCTCAGTGTCTGTAGGGGAGACTGAGTATACACTCAGAGAAATTGAATAGGGAAACATGTAAGCAATAAAAATCCATATGCTCAGGACAACTCACAACTCTGGACTGCAAGGCCTTAGTCCTTTCTGGACCAATCTGTACCACAAAAAGCCATTTTTCTACTAGCTTCTCCCTTTCTGCTCCTAACCACTGTGCTGTTCGGTATATTCTTTTTTCTTTCTCTCAAGCTGATGAAGCATGACAGGTTTTTTTCAGCTAACATCCTCTTCCCTTAACAGGGTGTGAAAAAGGTGTCATGCTATGCTGATGACTGAAGCCAGAGAACCACAAAGCTCCTCAGGCTGGCTTGTTAGGAAATACAGATACAGCCAGCCAGATCTTCACTCAACAGGATTCTGCTTTGTCCAGTCAGTTCTAAACCTCTTCTGTAAAGTGTTGTTTTACCTTTGTTTTGAAGAGGACCCATGACATCACAAGAGTGACATCTTCATTTACTCATGAGTTGGATTTAAGGGAGGCAGAGCTGCACAGAGTTGTCAGACTCATTCTTTCTTCTAGAGTCATTAAAGTCCAGTGTCAAGACAAACGTCAATACAGTGGATGACTGTCCCATCTTCCCTGTCTGACCAAGCTCTGAGCCCTCACAGCACCCACTTGAGCCACCTTCGTGGCTGTTGGAACAAACTGCTCTCATCTACCTATTTTACTGCGGGAAGTCTTCACATGCTTGGGATAGACATCCCCCAACTCACCCAGGGTCTGAGGCCTATCGGTCACCCTCTATAAGGTTTAGTCTGTCTGCAGGGATGGTTTTTACCAGGGTGTGTGGCTGCCACACATGCTATAGCTTCTTAGAGCCACAGAGATGAGAGCTGGTTCATAGCTAAACACCAAACATGGGTGAGTTGTCCTGCGAAGGGCTCAGCAAGCTCTCACACCAGAGGTACGAACACTCCATATACTCCATACTTCTTAAAACAAAGCAGGTATGAAGCCTTCCCCTGCCCCATTTCTTCCTATTTGTCTGATGAGAGCGGTAGATAACAACTAAATACCTTCCAGAGTTTTCCAGGCTCTCAAACTGTAGAAGGCACTGGGAGGCAATAGCAGGAAAATTTAGCTCTTTTCCAATGAGCTTTCCAGAAACTGCTCCAGCCTTCCCTAACCCCTCCCTTCCCATCCCAGGTAATCATCAAAGCAATACATCTCTTTCAAACCTCAGGCTCCCAGCATATCAGCTTAAACCTTATTGCTGGCTTCTTCACACTCCTCTCCTTCACAGCTGGTTTTTTCACTACTCTCAAAACCTCAAATCAGAGCCTCATGGTGGTCAGTGACAGACTCATCTTTTCCTTATGAGGTAAAACTCACAGAAAATCTACCTTTTATGGAATTTAAAGTCCTTATCGAATCTTCCCATAGTCTTCAAAGAGTTATTTTGTTTTCAATCTTGTCAGTTTTAACCTCTAGAACTCTAAAAACAGTTATATGTAAATGATCTAATAAATTACAATGCCATGATGCTTCAGTCATTTCTTTACCCATTCCCTGAATAGTTTGTGCTTCCCCTTCACATTTTATTTTTATAGATAACCTAAAACTTTCTACACAAGTGGATTTTATCGGTTTTTCATACATAATCTTTTTGTGGATTTTTTAACAACCAAATTGTTCATACACCTCCCATCTACCCTGTTTATATCTTATATGTACATAGCTCTTTGCATGCTGCAAAGCAGTGGATAGAAAGCTGGGACTAGAGTCGGGAAGACCTGAGTTCAAATCCAACCTCAGATACTTACTAGCTGTGTAACCTTAGACAAGTCACTTAACCTCAGTTTCCACATCTGAAAAATGGGAATATATACACAATGAATATCACTGTAGGTTTTTCATCTAAATGTATGCCAATCAGCCAAGCAACCAATAAGCATTTATTTGTAACATGCCATGTTCTAGATACTGCTGGGATTATAATGACAAAAATGAAATTGTTCCCGTCTGAAGATTTTATAATCTTTCTGGGGTAGACAAAACACACATAAATGAATGCATACAAAATATACACAAAATAGCTAATATAATTTTGGGGAGGGAGGCACAGGCAGCTAACTGTTGGGCGAGGATCAGGAAAAGCGTCAGATGAAAAGCGGTACTTATTTGAGTGAGTCTGGAGGGAAACTAAAGCCTCCAAGATGTGGAGGTGAAGACAGAATGCATTGTAGGCGTTGAGGACAGTCAGCAGCTAGAGATGGGAGAAAACACTCCGATTTATGAGATCACAGACCTAATGACCCATGGTAATGTCATGACGTTCTTAGTAGATCACATTAAAATATATGATTATCATGAATAATGAATCCTCTGAAGTGGTTGCAGTGTTCAAATTTACACTGCATATTTTCATTGGGCTGGAACCAATTACCATATTTTCCATAGTTAAAACTTCAAAAAGTGTGAATTAGAATACATGTGACCACTTCAGGAGATTCATTATTTGCACTGATCAGGACCTAGCTATTTTTTTTTAAAAGGTTCTAAAGCAGCAAAGGAAGGATGAATTCTTTAAGCTGCTGTTTGCTAAATAAATAAATAATAGGGTGCAGTCAATACAGGATAGAAGGTAATGAGCCAGAAATGATTCATAATGTCATTTGGAAAGTGGGAATAGTTGAAACAGATAATCTTTACTTCTGAGAAATGAAACAGAAAAAGAGCCAAGCTGTGTAACTTAAAAGTCAAGTTCATTTTCTGCAAAGGCTGAATTCTTTCTTTCCCCTTAGGTTTTTGGATAATTACAACAACAAAAATGTTCATTTTGAATTGAGTTTGTGGTTTCCATAGAATTCCACAGAATTGCAAAAGGCTTTAGTTTTACAGAAAACTTTACTTTAAGCTTGCAGTTCTTTTCCATGCACACCCACCACTGCCTTTTCGTTGTTGATGTGTGGGTGTGAGCGGGGTATATACTTCTCGGGTTTCTCAGATGACACTTGAGGTGCTGCAGAAACAACACCAGCGCATACCCGGTTTGTGTCCCTACTTTCTAGAAGCCTACAGAAAACAGGGTCTCATACTAATTAATTAATTGAACAGTAGCAGAGATTTTCTCTATGCCTATGTGCAAGCAGCTCAATCTCACTAAGCCTAGGACTTGAGAGGCGAGAAGGGTGAGAAGGAGGTTCGGAATTTCAAGACCTGATATAAAATAAAACTAATATAAAATAATTCCTTACTTAGTTCTTTAATTCCCCACTTTGGGTATATCCCTTCTCATTCACAAGTAATATTAATATTTTTGTAAACTGGGATTCAAACCTGGCATATCTGCACAAGACTCTCATCATTGGTAGAGAGAATGATTTCTCAACACTCCATAACTGCAACAGTGGTAGAATTGGCAAGATTTTGGGAGAGGAGAATTGTCCTTTTGTCTTCAGAGAAGACATACAAAGTTTTAGGTCACATGTGACCTTGAGGCCACAGGTTCCCCATCCCTGTACTAGGATCTCTTCAGAGAGAGATCTCTTAGAAGCCTGCCTTCCAGACAGGAATCAAAGTCTTCCTTGGAGAAGAATGGGAAAGTTTCCAAAGATAATTATTCATTCCTCCCTACAAGATGCATTTAGACAGCCCATTTGAATATATGAATAATTTGGAAATCAATTCATTCCTTCCAATGAAGAGTGAAGAAAGCAACTCTTTCTCAACTCCATGGCTTGCAAAGACAAAGCCAGAAATCTTTTTGAAGAGGATGCTTGCTCAATTTTATACTTATCTGACATGGACATGACTGTAGTCAAGAAAAATTATGAAGAACAGGCTAAGAAGCTGCAAGAATTTCTGGAAAACTGGGCAATAACAATAAATGGGTAACAACATATATGCCTTTTTTATTATTACACGTTCAATCCACCTATTCATCACACAAATTTTATTGTACAAGACAAAATTGACAGAAAAATGTTTTCCAAAATATATTGAAATGGAGTCTTCCTACAGCTGTGCTTCTCACTTTTCCAAGATTAATCCAATTAATCCAAGAAGGATTAGGGAGGAAAGTTATATGTATGGTATACTCTTGTCATGAGTCAGAGGACTGTATCAACTGGAAGCAAGAATCCTTTGTGGTGAGAGAATTTATCATTCATCTGTCTCAGCAAGTGATATGGATTTCAAAATCTGCTGTTTCCAAATGTCCCAGGAGCCATCTTCTCTCTAGACCTGACTTGCTCCAATAGTGTTGACTCCCATTTCTAGCATTGCCTTCGTCCCCAAACACCATGGGTAATTGCTGCAGTGGGAGTCATACCAGAAGTGTCAGTCTGAATGCAATGGCTGCCCATTCTCTGCGGCCAGCACGGGTTTTTGGTGCATGATTCAGCATCTACCCTAACCCTCCCCGTATCAACTATTTCCTTTCTGCACTGTAAAGTTTGGGGATAGATGTCTCTTCAAAAGCAAAGAAAGGGAAATTAGGGACCTGGGTTTTCTTACCCTCCCCATTGTCTTGGGTCTCATTGATATATTCGTATCAAAAAATTTTAGGAGAGGGGCAGCTAGGTAGCACAGTGAGTAGAGCACCGGCCCTGGAGTCAGGAGGACCTGAGTTCAAATGTGACCTCAGACACTTGGCACACTTACTAGCTGTATGACCTTGGGCAGGTCACTTAACCCCAATTGTCCTGTCTTCCCTCCTCCAAAAAACTTTTTTTAGGAGAGGTATACTTACCTGCTATGCTTGTCCATTCTGAAGATGTTGCTGTTGTTCTTATCCTTCATTCTCAAAGAGGACCAATGCCATCAGGAGGATGATGTCTTGACTTGCAAATGAATCGGGTTTAAGTGACACAGGGCTGTGCAAAGTCATCAGCCTCCCTCTTTCCTCCAGAGTTATTTGGAGTCCAGTGGCAAGACATAGGTCAATACAACTGGCACCAGCCATCCCCAGGCTCTATCCAGGGGGCCTTAGAAAAAAGATATATATGGAGCAAGCCAAATTTCTCTTGAGCTCCCCATTTGTCCTGTCTCTTACTGTCTATTCCAGGAGGCTTATTGTCCAAGATAACAAGAGACTGGACATTCATGGTGCATACTGTCATGAGGCATCCTAGCTCATCAAGACCATGGCTAGGGCTCCAAACCAGACCTATCTTCCCCAATACCTTGCTGTCTCCTGCCTTTCCCTTCTTCTCTCTCTCCTCCAGACCACTCAGACTTTGTCATTGTCTTTCTCTTGCTCAAGCACTCCCCCACCCCAAATACTGACACCTGTCTATACCATCCTTGAGGAAGTAAAGGAGGCAGCCACCTAACGGATGTGATTTTAGAAGGACTGAAGCCCACCTTCCCCTAACCCTTGGCCTTCTGGTACCAGAAATTTCTCAACTTAAACTTCATTCTTTTGAGCTGCTGTTTGGTGTACTAGAAAGGCTATGGCAGCTAAAAGGCTTCACTTCAGTCCTGGCTTTGGTACTTACTGCCTGTATGACTTTGGACAAGTCACTGTCCTTCAGTTTTCTCATTTATAAAATTAAACGATTAGACTATATGATATCTAAGTGCCCTTCTGGCTCTAACGTTTTGTAATTCTGAGTCAGATAATTTTAATCCAGTTGTACGAAAGTGTGAATGAGATTATCAAAACCTTTCCTAAGAGTGGGTTTGGGTATCATAGGATTTGGTGACAAAAGGGATTATTCTAGAAATAACATCCCAGCCTAGGACAAAAGAGTCACTAAATGACAATAACTTCAGGTCTGGCATAAGGGGACAGTGGTGCTGGGGACCTCAGATCAGCTTTTCTTAGTTGACTTTTTCATCTGCCTATTATGCCTTCCTAAAAGGTTGGCCCTGAATTTGTTCATTTTTTCAGTAGTGTCCAAGTCCTCATGACCCCATTTGGGGTTTTCTTGGCAAAAATACCAAAGTCATTTGCCATGTCATTCTCCAGTTCATTTTACAGATGAGGAAACTAAGGCAAACAGGGTTAAGTGATTTGCCCAGAGTCACACAGCTACTAAGTATCTGAGACCAGACTTGAACTCAAGTCATTCTGACTCCAGGCCCTACTTTCTATCCCCTGTACCACCTAGCTGCCCTTGATCCTGATTAGAGCCGAGGTAATTGATATATAGGACTCACATTTAGTGTTGGATCCTTACCTCTTACTTTTCAGCTTAATAAGGACCAGGAATTTTTATGACAATGACCTCGAAGGGGAAGATGTATTTTAAAATAAGGAAATAGGCCAGTTTGAGAGGATTCATCTGGCAATTCTTCCCTCTCATTAAGATGACTATCTTATAATCAAATTATCTTGAAGCATAGCTATAAAAATGACAGTTACATAATTAAACCCCATCAGTTTGAGCTACTGATAAGAAATTGCCAAATTCTGAGCTTTGTGTGTGAAGATAAAGATATTATGATCTGCAAAGCTATTGCTGTTAGAAAAAAAAAAACAGGCAAATAACAACAAAACCCAGCAACAAAAACAACTACTTTTTCATTTACTTTGGCTAGGACAGTTTTAATTTTACTACGTTTCAGTACAGGTTGATGGACCTTTTATTAACTTAATAGGATAACAAAATGACTGTTGTAGTCAAATGTCATTTTGGAAAATACAGTAAACAGTTGCTAATCAGTATTTGTATAACAGAAGTAATCTCTATTATATATTTTATCTGTAAAAAAAAAAAGAAAGAAAACCCAGTCCTGGTGAAGTTCATTTTTTCAATCCATCAATCAATTGGTGAGCATTTATTAAATATCTAATATGTACCAGGCACTGGTGCTACAGGTACAAATACAAAAACAAGACAATTCTTGCTTTCAAGGAGCTCCCATTCTATTAGGACAATAAAACATGGTCACAGATGAGTGAATACGATATACATGAAACAATTGCCTTTGAGGACACCGCCATTTCCCCAGTCTCCCGGGCTCCCAACCTAGGTGTCATCCTAGATTTCTCACTATCTCTCACCCCTTGTATTCAATCTGTTTCCAAGGCCTGTCAATTTCACCTTTGCAACATCTCTTGAATAAGCCCCCTTTCTCCTTTGATACTGTTGCCATCCTGGTGAAACCCCTCATCACCTCACTCCTGACTATTGCAATAACCTTCTAGTAATCTACCAGCCACAAGTCTTTCCCTACTCCAGGCCATCCTCTATCCGCCATGTCTCTCATACCTGGAACACTCTCTCTCCTCATTTCTTCCTCCTGGATACCCTGACTTCCTTCAAATCCCAGTTAAAATCTCATCTTCTAGAGGAGTCTTTTCCTAATTCCTCTTAATTCTAGTGCCTTCATTGTAAATTATTTCCTATTTATCCTACACATAACTTTTTTGCACATATTTGTTTGCTTGTTGTTGCTCCCATTAGATAGTGAACTCTTCAAGAGCAGAGGCCATCTTTTGCCTTTCTTTGTATCCCTAGTACTTAATCATGGTGCCTGTTACAGAAGAGATATTTAATAAATGTTTACTAAGTATTGATTAAAATTTTTTTCTTCCAGTTTCTTTATTTATTTTCCAGTTTTTCATCTCATTTAATTTATATCATTCCTAAGGTTTTGTTTTTAATCTTACTTCATTTCTTCCAGTTACTCTAGTTTATCTTATAGTCAAACTGTATTTTTCTTAGAAGCTTTGCTTGTAGATGTTTTATGCCTATTCTTTTTGGGATTTGTGCCTTGGATGAAATAGAGTGACATTGACAAGAAAGGTGTTTGGATTGTCTGAGAAAACATTCATGGCTTGTAGGTCTTCTATTAAAAAACGAAGATTATTTTGGAACCCAACTTATTGGAAAGATTCAGATTCTAGCAAGTAGCAAGAGGGAGTTCTAGCTAATCCCCCTGAGAAATCATTGCCAGGGTGGAGGACATGTTAGCTTTGGCCAGGGGTGGCAGCAAAGGCAACCAAGAAATTCAAAAGATAAAGAGGAGGAGTGAACAATCTAAGTATAAGAAACTGGGCGAGAAAAGACATGGAAATTAGAGGGTGAACTTTGCATTCTAGAGAAAGAGGTAGTTTTGGTAAAAGCGTAGGGAGAAGAAACCTGAGATGTGGCTGTAAAAATAAGAAGGTACAAGCCTCCTGAATGCCAAAGAAGTTTGAATTTTATTCAGGGATAAAGAGTTTGATTTCCCATATAAGCCACTTGGCTATTCTCTGTTTCATGATCTAGGATTGCCTTCATACATCCCTTTATAACAGGGATATAACTATAATGTTGGGGTCCCCTGAAAAATTTTTTAAAGGGCTTCACATTAATACTATCCAAGTGAAAGTTTTTCCTGATCTGCTTCCCATTCTCTATCTGGAAAGTCATTGCCATATGTAAAAGTTAGTTCCCTACTTTTTAAAAATGCTATTTAGGCTCATAGAAAACCTAATATAAATTAATAGCTTGTAATAAATTAATAGTTGGGGTAGCTAGCAGGTACAGTGGATAGAGTACCAGGACTAGAGTCAAAAAGACTCATCTTCCTGAGTTCAAATCTGGCCTCAGACACTTCTAGCTATGTGACTTAACCCTGTTTGCCTCAGTTTCCTCATCTATAAAATGATTTGGAGAAGGAAATGGCAAACCACTCTAATATCTTTGTCAAAAAAACTTCAAATGGGGTCACAAAGAGTCAGACACTTCTGAACTACAACAACAGTGGGGGACTAGACAATGGGAGAGGGTCTTATCCTTGTAGCATGTCTACATGTGCTCT
Source organism: Trichosurus vulpecula (assembly GCF_011100635.1). Lineage (NCBI taxonomy): Eukaryota > Metazoa > Chordata > Mammalia > Diprotodontia > Phalangeridae > Trichosurus > Trichosurus vulpecula. The sequence continues at coordinate 85,140,123 of NC_050581.1, forward strand.
GTCTGGTGGTAACTCAAGTGGACGCTTGGGGAGCCAGCTTCCAGAAACAGGTGATGGTGTATTATGGAGGGTCCCTCCCTCTGATTCAGCATGCGCAGACATTCTGTGACCGTTGTGTGATAACAAAAAGCCTTTTAATTGGCTGCTGAGCTGGAACTGAGTACAAAATACAAAATGGATCTCTAGATCTACCATAATTTTAAAACAGTCTGTGTTTTCTTTGATTCGCTCCTTTTTCCAGCTTTTTTCTTCAGTTGCTGAATTGAGGTTTTGTGCTACAGCCAGTTTCCTCTCCCTGCTGCACTTGGGGGTGGGGTGGTCAGTTGACCTTGTCTAATCCCACTCTGGATCATTTAAATTCTTTCACTAACTTGTGCCTCCTGGGATTAGCCCCACCACCCTGAACCTTTGAGGTTCTGAACCCTGAATCTTAAGGGCCTTCCATTTTATCTCAAGACAGAATGATGGGACCTCTGATGTCTTCAGCATCTGGACTGAACTGGTCCTGGTGCTGCTGTACTACTCTGGTGAATATTGTTTCCCTTAGTTTCCAAGGTCCCCTCCTTGCAGCTTTCTGTTCACTCTGGGACTTTCTGACATGCCTGGGTTTTTCTTGAGGGATTCCTCCACTCTTGATGCTTTCAAACGTGGAGCTTTTCATGCTATGTGCTGCGGCTGGTGGTACAGTGAGTTAGAGCACTGGACCTGGACTCAGGAAGACCTGAGTTTAAATTCAGGCAGTTACTATATCTATAACCATGAGCATGTCACTTAATCTGTTTGCCTCAGTTTCTTCAACTGTAAAATAGGGATAATAATAATACTTCTCAGAGTTGTTATGAGGATCAAATGAGATAAAAGTTGTAAAAAGGACTCAACACAGTGCATGGTACATACTAGGCACTGTATAAATACTTACTCCCTTACCTTCCCCTCATCTATGTGTGTCTCTGGTTGAGTTTGGAGGCTACTGGGTTGCTTACCTAGCTCTGGCTTTGCTAGCAAGCCTCCTTCCTTTTGCCCATGGGCTTTTGGTTGATATTTTGTAGTTCTACATTGATAAAGGCACTTACTATAATTTTTAATTCTATTTCTTGATCATTATTTAGTCTGCAACAAATCTTAGGTTTTTGCTGGAGAGAGCTGGGTGGTCTACATCCATGCAGGGAGCCATCCTGGGCAAAAGCCACATGTATATGAATGGCACAAACAATAAGGAAACTTTCCACGGTGACCTTCAATTGAGGAAGACTATTTGCTGTAGACCCCTGGGAAAAGGAGGAGACTCAGGGCCTCTTTCTCACCTAAGTAGCATGAAGTTTCAAATGATGTTTTTTCTGCCTCTCATTTTCCTCAGCTCTTAGATGAGTGAGCACAGGAGACAGAACAGATTAGGCTACAGCCTAGTAGGTGGAGCTTTCTTACTAGGAATGATATATGAGAGAGTCAGAGACAGAGAGACAGAGACAGAAGAACAGAGAGAGAGAGAGAGAGAGAGAGATTCACAGAGAGAGAGAGAGAGAGAGAGAGAGAGACAGAGAGAGACAGAGACAGAGACAGAGAGACAGAGACAGAGAGACAGAGAGAGAGTCAAAAAGAGAGAACCCAATATGATCATAGGGAAAATTTTCTGATGTCTCTAGTGTGGTAAACTGCAAACATGGTCATATTCAAGGTGCTAACTGCTTTATATGCTGACTTCTTTCTTCCTTTATATGTTGACTTCTTCCCAGAGTCTTTCTCTCCTTCTAGAGACTTCTCCCTGAAGAGAACTTGAAATTATATGTATCCTCTCTTGAAGCCAGTAGTCAGAGAAACAAGTCTCCTCTCCTAAGTTCTAGACAATTCATGCAGGCATGGAATCATTCCCTCCAGTAGTGAGGAGTTGTTCTGCAGTCTTTTCAGTCATGGTCCGACTCTTTGTGATCAGCATACAATATTGCTGTTTCTGCGTACAATGTTCTCCTGGTTCTGTTCACTTCACTTTGCATCAGTTCATATAACTCTTCCCAGGTTTTTCTGGAACGACCTTGCTTGATAGTATTCTATCACAATCATATACCACTACTAGTTCAACCATTACCCTATTGATAAGCATCCCTCAATTTCCAATTCTTTGCCACCACTAAAAGAGCCGCTATAAATATTTTTGTACATATAGGTCCTTTTTCTTTGATCTTCTTGGGATACAGAACTAATATTAGCAGTATTGTTGGGTCAAAGGGTATGCACTGTTTGATTGCCCATTGGGAATAATTCCAAATTGCTCTCCAGAATCACTGGATCAGTTCACAACTCCACCAGCAGTGCATTGGTGTCCCAATTTTTCCACATCCCCTGCAACATTTGTCATTTTCCTATTCTGTCATATTAGTCAATCTGATAGGTGTAAGATGAAATTGTTTTAATGTGCATTTCTCTAATCAATAGTGATGTAGAACATTTTTATATGACTATCGATAGCTTTGATTTCTTCTTCTGAAAACTGTTCGTATCCATTAACCATTTACCAATGGGGAATAACTTATTTTTTATAAATTTGACTCAGTTCTCTATGTATGTGAGAAATATCAGAGAAACTTGCTGTAAATCCTGCCCTCCCCCTTCAGTTTCCTGTTTTCCTTCTAATCTTGGCTGCAATGATTTTGCTTGTACAAAACCTTTTTAACTTAATGCAATCAAAGCTATCCCTTTTACATCCTGTAATGCTCTCTATCTATTGTTTGGCTATAAATTCTTCCCTTATCCACAGATCTGAAAAGTAAAATTGTCCATACTTCCCTAATTTGATTATGATATCACCCTTTATGTGTCAGTCACATACCCATTTTGACCTTATCTTGGTATATGGCAT